>NC_056597.1:10619940-10874940 GCF_018340385.1 Cyprinus carpio
AAGGTCAGATCACTTGTGAATTAGGAAAACGACCCCTCCATACTAGCTAACAAGAGCAAGAGCGAGGGAGAGAGGTGGTATGTTTCCCATGAACGTTTGCCAGGTTCTGTCGGACTAATCCGCTGGGAGAAACAAACCTAGTGTGTTTCAGGGCTTTGGTTAAGTAATGAGGAATTCTTGCCTCAGTCTCTAACAGGAGAAAATAGGCTTTCTTCTTGTCCTCAGGACTGCACAGACTGATGTCTCAACCTGCTTAGTTATCCGAGAAGCAAGCTTTTTAGACATCGAAGAGCTTGTTTATTTCACATTAACACAGATAAGTCTTTGTCAGATAACAAGCCTTAGATTGGCTCATGCAAATAATGGCTAAATGGCTTGTAAATCTACATGTGAGCCACAAAAAGACTAAATGGTCCAACTAGGTGCTCGAGGTCCAATCAGCATTAATATTTCTTCTTGCTACACATATATCTGCTGCTAGTCTCCAATAAAGTAAGCACCCATCATCAAACTGTCACTTTTGAGTTTTGTGAGAGCAGAGCAGAATGATTACCCTTACGAAAAAGAAGTTTATTCAAGTGTGCTATTAGTATACTTCTTTTAAACTAAAAATAGGAAAGTATTCTTTTAGTTTACTTTTTATGTACTTACTCCTCAGAAATATACTTAAAATGACATTTAAGTATACTTGACTTATACTTACAAAAAGTCTAAATATACTTGAACTTTACTTAAGTATACTTAATAAAATAAACTTGAAGTATACTACTTTTTGGTAAGGGTACTCAACTATTAAATCAGTCATGTTCATATCTGTGTGTGTTTCATGACTGTTTATGAAATTTGATGATGTTATTCTAATACAGTGATGCCATAATGTTGGTACTTGGTCTGATGAAACCTCTAGCTTGTAGGAATTGAATCAACCATCATTTGACCCCCTAATGAAATCTAAAGAATTCTAATCTATGAACAAAGACATACGAAAGTCAAACAAAATTACTATCTGTGAAAACAGTGATGTTGCTTTTCATTACTCTGAAAGCTCTCAATGATAACATGACCTCATTACCTTGGTTTGGTAAACTACAGAAATACAGTACCTCATTGGGACAAGTTTTGTCTTTTAGGAAGACATAAAGCATCAAAATACAATTTTAAGATTAAAGTACACATTCATTGTGTTTTCAGTCTATCATTTTCTATTTTAGACTGAGCCAGTATCTGTGTGTGATGCATGAAATAGGATTAGCTATCTAGGTTTAGTGTTGGATCTGAATCTGTTGCGTAAGGAGACAGAGTCATCGGTACAGAGCCACTATTAGTATTCCAAACCAATGAAATCATCCACACTGTCTGTTTTTATTTACTCTGCGGCATACCATATGTAGATGTCCTCTGCTGTTTCATGGCTGTCTATTTAACTTTAGCAGGATTAATGTTATTCTAAAAAAAAAAAGTCTGCATGAGTGACAAAGTAGGTGTACTTGAAACATATGGCTATATCAGAGTCATGCTGTGCTCAAGCCCTCCTGCAGGAGGTTCATACTCATGGGTTCGGAAATCACAATTACATCATAATTCAAGTGATTTTGACTGGAATAAAATTGAATGAATGGAAAAAATATTAATTTTCTCTCTCTCTTTCATTTTCTGACAAAGACATAATTGTTTTTTCACATATCATAGCATTCCTCTTTAAATATCCTAACCCTTCACAATGATCACATATTCAGTGTGACACTGGTCTTAGACATGTGTGAACTTTCAACAGAGGTCTTGCAGGAGGGGTGTATGTTTTTAACATAAACGTCTTCTAAAGAGACACTGTTTGCTAACTCCGCTCCAGTGTTTTGGGAGAGATGAGTGATTTATCATCACCTCCTGATGACACCAAGGAGGTACACTTGTGTAAAAGTTTTCAGATTTTAATTCTCATAAATTGGTTGTGATGCAATGTCAGCATGCTGCACAGAAAAGCTGTCAAGGCCTGGATTTTATGGGACGCCACAGAACGGAAACTTCAGGCCCCAGGTAGACCCAGGGTTAATGCACACAGAGGCTTCTCATTCTGTTCTGCAAGTCTTCATCTCAATCAATCATCAGTGCATACTTTCATCAAGTTTCAGCTGTAAAACCAGTAAATACACACAATTTATGTGCAATATAAAACTCCTTAGTTTGGCATTTGTAAACACATTTTGCTGTTTTAGCCATGGGTAAATATTGATTGACTGTAAACAATTTTGAGAAGGATCTTCTGCCACATGATCAAAAATACTGACAATATTTCTATCTATGTGATATTATTGAAAATGATTCCATTTACATTTTTCTAATTTGGTACATTTTTCTAAGCAAATTTTATTGTACACAAATTACCGAAATGATTCGTATTTTAATATTTAATAAAATATTCAAAAATATATAACCACCACATCAGGAAAGTAATTTTTAAGGGTCAGAGGCTATATTACAGAAATATCGTAATTCTTAAAATGAAATTACCATGGTGTTATTCTGAGTTTGGATTTTTTTGTAGAAACTGCAGCTTATTGTAACAACTTTAGCAGTGTTCATACTGTATATTTTTAAGCATTATTTTTAATAATAAATGTACAAAAGATGTCTCTGCAGGAGATAAAGGGATAACTAACAAGCATTGAGCTAATAGGTTTGCTCCTGGAAATCTGCTTTAGTTCTTGGAAAACACTTGGCAGTATAGACAACATGGATCCTGGATCATTTTACATAAAGTAGGTATATTTTTGGCATAAGATTCTGTAGTGCTTTTGATCCAACAAAGACTGAACATTCCTTTTGATTTGTGTACTGTGTGGTTCTGCTATATTTGAGTTTTATATTGCCTCATGTAGAGAGACTATATTACTCTAGTAAAGTAGGGGGGATAAAAGAAGGGGGAGGTTTGAGATTTAATGTTCCTGTAGTCACACACCATTTAAAACACCTTGAGACACAAATACAAATCCAGCTTTTTCATGTATATATGTCTGCTTAAGGCTCTTGACCCTTCAGATACCAGGTTTGTCTAGAGTCCTAGAGTAGAGTGGTTTTGCTCTGTGATTTTAATAAGTATTTGCGGATGGTATGGATTATTTTCCCAGAAGTCTCAATGGCCTCTTTTGAAAGGAGATGAAACATGGTTTTGAGGTACCATTTGATCAATATTAAAGGGGACCTCAATTGTATTCAGCTGCAGTTTTGTGGCCAGTTTTGCATAATTCCTTGTGAATCTGGTGCTAAAACAACACACTCAGCATGTGCAAATAAATGCTCCTATAAACTGATACAATTTAGCATTTAGCAAGTCTTCCAGCTCTTTTACAGCAAGTTCTTTTCTGCTTTTATTTAATCTGACATTATTAGTATTCATTCTCAATAAATTTCGGGAAAAAAAAAGAGGAAGAAAAAAAAATCCTACAAATATGATATATGCATAAACATTGTGTCATACCAATGAGCCAGTTTAGACAGTGACAGTCAGGTTTTAAGATATTTGTATTTTTGGGTTCATTTTCTGAGCAGCAGTACTGTGCTGGTTGAAAGGCTTACTTCTGAGCTTACACATGTGGCAAGTCTTCTTTCACAAGATGAAATCAAAACCCCTCAAAACAGACACAGTTTAAGCTTCAAAAGTAAACAGGACAAATAAGAATCTTCTTTTTCTTCCCTATCTTTTGTATGTGAAAAAATCTTTACAAAAACTATTGATTTATAACATGCCACCCTCCCTTGCTAAACAAGGGAGGGTGTTTTTTTTTTTTTGGCCAGAATTGCCAGGATGCACTGATTGCGATGCATTTCATTTGTAATTTTCCTAATGTGCATAAAACATTTTTAATACATGGATATTCTGTGATTTTGTACTGAGGTACAAATATGCCACAAGGTTTGAGTGAAATATGGCATGGGTCCGATCTCGCGTTGTGCTTACAGTATGTAAACACAGAGGTTTTTTTCACCTGCGTGCCAAATTCGAACACGTGATTTTTATTTTTATTTTTATTTTTAATAAGAAGTAATGGAATAACTTCAGAAGAACATGGTATACGACTCATGTGGATTATTATATTTTTTTTTTTGGAATCATGCTTTCACCCCATGTGTCCCACTGATGGTTTTAAAGGGGTCATATGATGCTGCTAAAAAGAACATTATTTTGTGTATTTGGTGTAATGAAATTTGTTTATGTGGTTTAAGGTAAAAAAAAAAAAAACACACTTTATTTTCCACATACTGTACATCATTGTTTCTCCTCTATGCCCCCCCCTTCTGAAACACGTACATTTTTACAAGGCTCATCGCTCTGAAAAGCAAGGTGTGCTGTGATTGGCCAGCTATACAGTGCGTTGTGATTGGCCGAATGCTTCAAGCATGTGACAGAAATGTTACGCCTCTTAACATTTTGTGATGCCTTGTCCGGCCGGAGTGACGAGACATAAACATAAAACCCATTATAAATATGATATAAACACGATTTCTAGTCGTTTCTTCTTTTGGAAAGCAAAGACAAAGTAGTTTCGCTTTCTCAACAAAACAGCGTCACACACTGCGGCCTTGAGTGAGCAGAGGCCGGAGGCTTAGAGTGAGCCGCGGTCTAGATTGAGCCACGGCTGGCTTGAGTGAGCCGCGGCCAGCTTGAGTGAGCAGAGGCGGGCGGCTTGAGGCAGATTCTACGAAGGAGCGTACCTTGTGCGTGCGGCTACCACATGTTATGACCCTGGGCTGGACTCCGCTTCATCCACGGTGAAAGCCCATTCTGTGATCCACAGTGCAAAGTTGATGTATTTCCTCAGCGACCAGCACGGATCAGCCCCAGGCATGACGAAGCGGATATCATCCTCTTTTGGAAGGCCAAAGAAAGTAGCTTCGCTTTCACAGTGAAACACACAGCGTCTATACGACATGGCGGTTGTAACGGTGGTGGCCGCCCTAGCTCAAATAAACACTTTTAAAGAAATTTTTTGGGCGCCAGACAAGATAAATCCTGTCAAAAAAATGTAAGTTAACCCAGGATAGCAAAAAAAAACACCTGTTACAATAATAATAATAATAATAATAATAATAATAATAATAATAATAATAATGAATAACAGTCCAAGGAATAATTCACAAGGTAAATTTATTCCATAATGTCCACGAGAAAAAAAAATACACATGACAAAAGGTCATATAAAAAAAACAAAGTTCACAACTTTTCACTTGACACGGGAAGAGATGTACGTGCAGAAAACCGCGTCATTCTATTATTTTCCATAGTGGCAGTTTCACATCCAAGTTCATTCATAAATTGACCATAGGAAAAGATGAGAGAGAGAGAGAAATAAAGAAACATTAAATAAAACTTGTTATTGTTTCTTAAATCTGAACAATATCAAACAACAGTCTTAAAAAGCAAAAATAACATTTGCATAATCATAAAAATAAAAAGCATACAGAATGCGCGGATGGGAATTTAATGTGAGTGGGTATGTGCAGTGGCGCAAAAAGTGGGTATGCGCTATATGCGGCGCATAGGGGCGCCGCACCATGGGGGGCACCAAAGCGATGGTTAATTTTTTTTTAAATAATAAAAGTAATATATATTTCTATAAGTTATATATAAAAAAAAGTTATATACATTTTAGAGGACTAGCTAGAGTAGGCGCCGGTGCCCACATAAGTTTCCATCATAGAATTTAGACATAGAAGGGTAATATCGCGAGTGGGCGGGGCGCCGTAAGCGCTGAATGAGCAGCAGTAACGTTAGTGAGTTGTTGTTGAAACTCGAAAAAGATGGATAAAGCAAAAAAGCTTTTGGGGCTAAAAAATAGAAAAAGAAAGAGGGGGAAAAGGAGATGGCATGTCAGGGATGCAACAGCAGCTAAATAAGTGGATGGTGAAAGGCAACAGGTAGGATTTAAAACTCTCAACAACCTGGAGCTTAACACGCTCAAAACAGTGGAGGTGATCGTGGACTTCAGGAGAAACCCCCCTGCTCTCCCCCCACTAACCATCATGAACAGCACTGTGACTGCAGTGGAGTCATTCAGGTTCCTGGGCACCACCATCTCTCAGGACCTGAAGTGGGACATTCACATTGACTCCCTTGTGAAAAAGGCCCAGCAGAGGTTGTACTTCCTTCGCCAGCTGAGGAAGCTTAACCTGCCACAGGAGCTGCTGAAACAGTTCTACTCCGCCATCATTGAATCCGTCCTCTGCACTTCAGTAACTGTCTGGTTCAGCTCAGCTTCTAAATCTGACCTCAGAAGACTACAGAGGGTAGTCCGGACTGCAGAGAGAATCATCGGTACAACCCTCCCGTCTATTCAAGAACTGTACTTATCCAGAGTGAGCAAAAGGGCTGGCAAAATCACTCTGGACCCCTCACATCCAGCACACTCCCTGTTTGAAACTGTTGCCATCTGGTCGACGCTACAGAGCTCTGAGCACCAGAACGGCCAGACACAGGAAACAGTTTCTTCCCCAGGCAATCCATCTAATGAACACTTGACAATAACTGTGGAACACATTACACTATTTATATTTACAGACACATATACTTATTATCTAACACACATACTTAGTGTACACTTAAATTATTATTTTTTTGCACATAATATACCTGTACATACATAACTGCTCGTAATATATCTGCCATACAATTGTCAATTTGTATATTGTGTCATTCCTTACCTACTGATTTGTATTTTTGTATTTTTTTTATTCTTTTATTGTGTGTTTTTTTGTTTCTGTCATTCTCTTGCACTGCGGAGCTTCTGCTTCTGTCACGAAAACAAATTCCTCGTATGTGTAAACATACCTGGCAATAAAGCTCATTCTGATTCTGATTCTGATTCTGATTCTGAAATGTGACGTCTATGCTTGGAGGCTTGCAAATACGTTATTCATGTTAACAGACTAGCTAGCGTTTGCTAACACTGGGAATGTAGCAGACACAATATGTAGCTATCTTAGAATATGCAAAACTGGTTGCTGAGCTGAAAACTGAAAAATATAAGGTAGCATTTACAGTAAATGACAAGAATCTGGAAAACAACTTTAATATCTCTGGTTTACCGTGGAATCTTGCATAGATTTGCTACCAACCCATACAGAAGTCACATAGATCGAAATATATTTAAAATAAATACATTTTTATATATTGAAATATCTTAAATTTAAAATAGAAGAAAATATATTTTTGTAATATATTTTAAAATATATTTACATATATTTTATAAAACATATTTAAATATTTGATTTTGGCCGCTTTTTAATATTTTCCACATATATTAAACATATGTAAATATATTTTTATTGGAAATATTTACATATATTTATTTCCCATATATGTAAATACATTTAGATATCAGACTATGTAAATATATTCATTTGGAATATATGTCTATATATTAATTTTTAATATTTGTTAACATATTACATTTCAGTACATGTAAATATATTACATTTATATATATGTAAATATATTTTATATTGTAAATATTTACATATATTTATTTCCCATATATGTAAATTACATTAAGATATCAGACTATGTAAATATATTAATTTAAAATATATCTATACACAAAAATCTAAAATATTTTAAAACATAACACATCACAACACATAAATATATATATGTATATATATATGAATTTAAACATTCAAATACTGAACAGAAATTGGAGACTGAAAAATGTACAAATCATCCCCAGACAATGCAACTTAAAAACTGTGACAGTATAAATTCACTTGCAAAAAATGAGCAGTATATTCAAATGACATAACACCTACTATAGAAAAATAAGAATTTTATTGACATTGACAAAAGAACAGAATGCACATAAAACTGCACAGTTAAAAAAACATAAATCAAACCAGCAACTTTACTGAAAATTGCTATTATGAATACTAAAGGATGATGCTAAAACCTGAAAAGTAATTCTTGAAGAGAAGTTTTTTTTTTTTTTATTAATTAAAAAAATTCTTTCAAAAAAAAAAAAAAAAAAAAAAAAAAAAAAAATCAATTTTAGAGTTGTCTAATAGAGAGGGTGAAAGAAGAACATCCAAACCCTGCCCCTGATTTCTTCAAGATTTTATGGATTTATATAATGGTGTTTTTTTTTTCGAAAGTAAAGGCAGTGGCAAAATTAACATGACAATACTTTGATTTTTTTTTTTCTCTTGCAAATGCAAATTGTATCAAAATTGGTGTTTTAGGAGTGTGTGTGTGTGGTTTAATTTGTAGAACAAAACATCAAAGTAGTGTCATGTTCATTTTGCCACTGTCTTTACTTTACGAAAAAACACCATTATATAAATCCATAAAATCTTGAAGAAATCAGGGGCAGGGTTTGGATGTTCTTCCTTCACCCTCTCTATTAGACAACTCTAAACTCTAACAGGTCTCCTTTTTCTTCGGTTGAAACCTCAGTTCCGCCAACTTGGAATTGATGGCCTGTCCCAGGTGTCCAGCAGTTGCCTTTTCATGGCGTTTCATGACAGCATCTGCAAAACAAAACAAAACAAGAAAGAAGATAAAAAACATTTTGGATTAGTCAGTTGTTACTTGACATGATTCTGGTCAAGTGTTTGTACCCTTAACCTTTAAGGTCACTGCACACTATATAAATACAGATATTTTCACACATTAAAAAATAAATACGACCTCACGTTGTGTCAATCACGTTTACACAATGCCTCCGAAACTTGTGTCCGTCATGAAAAAATATTGGATCTTAACCACTGAAAGAAGACTAGGACGTAAGCCGCGTTTCCATCGCTGGAACTTTACCCAGGAACTAGGGACTTTGGGCTGGTACTCGGTGTGTTTCCACAGCAGGAACCAGGAACTAAATAAAGTTCCGGGTAGAAAAATGCCCCTCAGAAAGTCCCTGCTCACGAGGTATAGTACTTTTTCAAAGGTCCAGAACTTTCGGGGGCGGGACTTGAGCGCTAAACATGCTGATTGGTTGAGTTCACGCAGCATTGTGATTTCAACAACCATTTAATCGGATAATTTTAAAAATATTACTGTTATTGTATCATGAAATGTAGTTTTAAAAGTATTTCAGGCGAGAATGTAGTTGTTGAAAACTCAAATCTGTGGTTTATTTATAAAGACAGCGCCTATTTAAAAATGTGTTTCACCAATTTCGGAGACGGTCAGCTCCACGCTATCAGCGGAAGCTCAGAGCTTATGTATCCGCTGAGAGCAGTCTCAACTCGGCTAGTCCTTCTGATATGTGCCGCTGGCTCTGATGTCTCTTTAGTGGTTAAACTTAAAATATAATTAGTTTTGTGTAAATCTAACAGGTAATCTTTGGTCTTCATTCAATTGTGCGACTGACTGCTGTAACAGTTGACGTACGACGCTGCTGACGTGTTTTCTTTGTTATTGGGTGCACCAGAAAACACGTCAGCAGCGTCCTATGTCAACAGTCACAGCAGTCGCGTTCACAACAGACCCGGGAGAGAAGACAATCCTGAATAAAGTCATCATTTTTGTTATTTTTGGACCAAAATGTATTTTCGATGCTTCAACAAATTCTAACGGACCCTCTGATGTCACATGGACTACTTTCTGGACGTGGAAAGTATACCGTACATACATTTTCAATGGAGGGAGAGAAAGCTCTTGGACTAAATCTAAAATATCTTAAACTGTTCTGAAGATGAACGGAGGTCTTACGGGTTTGGAACGACATGAGGGTGAGTCATTAATGACATAATTTTCATTTTTGGCTGAACTAACCCTTTAAAATGAAAATAAAAAGAAAATTGATATAATATTTCATTTCATTGTATTGTAGGCTGTATATATACACATTTCCCTGAACGAAGTACATTTCTGTGGCTATTATTACGTTTAAATGAAAACGAAAGGAGGCAGTGGTATTTGATATCATAGCCTATTTCGTCTTATTGTAAATATACAGTGAGGAAAATTGCAGTAGCCAAGGCGAGCTGACTGATGTTAAGTACGCTGTTGTTTGCAGAATTACCGGACTTGCGTCATTTCGTCCGCGGGAGATCACACTCCCGAGTCGAACTCGCAAGGTCCGAACTACCGAGGATGCAAGTCCAAAATTTGCATACTCTGTATTGAGAAACACATGCAGGCTTACGTCACCAGACTATTTGCCTAATCTTCACGGTACTTTAGACCGCGGTTGAAACGCTGAAAGCAACAGGTCTGTGGGGGAAAATAGTTCCTGGGGAAAAAAGTTCCTGGTACAATTGTTCCAGGTAATTTCGGTGAAAACGCGGCAATAGATATGACTTTATGGATATACAGCAAATGTGGGGGAAATTATGATTCACACTGGTGCACTTCTGAATAGATGTATTATAGCAAACCAAGTTTAATGAATCTCACACCTAACAAACAGCATTATGGTCATTTCACACTGCCATCAATTTTGATTTTGTTTGGTCAGTGCGTTCACCCTGTTGGAGTATGGCAAGTGTGAAAAGTTCATTTGCAAAAACTGATAAATGCCATTTTTTTTAAAAATGTGCATTATTCTCCACGTATAGCGCGATCTGAACCCTAAATATGTTTGGTCAAAAAATCCAGTATTGTCCACTATCAAGGCATAATATAATTCAATATAATTCAAATATTAACAATGGTTGTTATAAATGTAATGTGAAGCTTTTACATTCACAATGCTCATTTTGATCTTGGTGGTGAAGTGTGCAGAACATTCTGCCGGACTGAAATTTAGTCTTTGGTGAACAGTTTTCAAGAGTGCAAATAAGATTTTAAGTTTAAAGCACCTTTCAGGCTTGTGTGAGGTTTCCACAAGCAACAAAGTCTACTTGAACAAACACTTTACTACATTTAAAGTTTAGAAAATCTTACTTATAATTCCCAGCTTCACCATCAATCTGGCATGACAGATGACCATTACAGACTGTTTCACTTTGAAGTGAGGCGCAGTCACAGTACTCGGTTCTGTCTTACCAGTATTAATTTTCATTTCAAAGCACTTTTTTTTATTATCATCTGTGTCTCATTTTGAATTATGTTGTACCTCTCTGGTTGTAGTGTCCTCAGTGCAGTGTTTAAACAGGATGGCCTTTTAAGACATACAGGACTCAAAAAATATTTGATATTTATTTGACATATATTTTTTAATATCTGATAAACTTCTGAATGTTTGAGGTTTTTCTTACTAGTCAGATGGTTCATAGTGCCTGGAGAAGTTCTTCAACAAGAGGTCCACTCCAACTCTGCTGCACGGTCATCAGCATGGTAGAATATAGGAAAATAAACAATGTGTCACAGAGCCAACAATACGTAGTATACAATGCCAGATTTATTAGAAAATAAACTACAGCAGAGGTGAAATGCAGAAAAGAGAAAGAATAATGTACAGAACATACAAAAAATCTTAAGAAAACAGAAATTACGTTTTTAGGTTTTAAAGATGTTTGATGATATAGGTGAAATATATGTGTATATATATATATATATATATATATATATATAAACGGGTATATATCGTTTAGATTTGTAATTTTTTTTAATGGAGTCTCACAAAAACATCAAGGTTGTATTTAGTCAGGGCTCCAGACTGCGACCAAATGGTCGCATTTTGCGACCAAAATTTGAGAGTGTGCGACTGAATTTTACATCCAGTCGCACATGTGCGACCAGTAAATTTGCCTCCCCCACCCTCCGTATTTTTTTTATACATTAAACGTGGAAGGGGCACGTCAATGATCAATGAAATGAGCAATTAAATAATCAATGAGACGCGAGCGCACACACACACACACACACACACACACACACACACACACACTCGCCTCTCATTGAGTGATGCCTGTCTGTGAGGCGGCCAATGCGTGTGAGAAGAATAGGGAATGGCCACTGTAAGTGGCTAAAATGTGTGGAGGGGGAGGGGTCTAGAGATAATCGAGCGCGCGTAAACATCTGTGGGAAGGAAACGCAGACAAATATCATCACACCACCACCTGATATGTGCGTGCGTCTGAGCTATGAGCAAGCGAACTATCGATTCGTTCTTCCGACCTGCGGGTAGGTACCATGCCAGAGTCTACAGTGTCACCGTCGGATGATGATGCAGAGTCAGAGGTTGGTGTGGCGAAAAAAGCCCGCACTCACCATTTTCGAGAAGACTGGCTGAAAGAATTCAGCTGGCTGAGGTACTATAAGTAGTCGAACTATATGAACTGAGAGTACTGCAGTAGCTACCCTAGAACTGCGGGGAATACAAAGTTTGCCGATAGTACGGACACTTCGCAGTTTGAACACAATACACTGAATAAACACGATCTCAGCCTGAAGAATTGAAAATGCCGTGACATGTTTATAAATCAAAAAGCAACGCCACTGCCGGTTGCTTTTAGAACACAAATGACTGTAAATCAGAGCGCAGATGAGGCAGAGATGATGTTGAAATTTAACACGGCCTACTTCGTTGCTAAAGAGGAACTACCCTTCACCAAATACAAAAGCCAGCTCGACCTTCAAAGGAAGAATGGTTTAAAACTTAACGAAACATACAACAACGATACAGCATGCGCACAATTCGTTGGAGTAATGGCGGATACTCTGAAGGGGAAGACTTACACGAAAATCAAAATCTTTGTTACTAAGCACTTTTTTTTTATTCTGAATGTATGGTATTTTGTTTACTATTTGTACTGTCATGACAGCGATGGTGCTGTCAGTTTACCTTGTTGCATCTTCAAAAGTGCAGAATAAAATGTGACACTGAATTTGAAACAGCACATTGTAATTTCTGCATCTATTATTAAAGTATTTATTAGTAATACAGTGGAAATTAGTAGATTTGGTTAGCATGTTGATTTACGGTGTGCGCCCCTAAATTTTCTGGTTGTGCCCCTAAAATTTTCAGTTGGGGGCCACTGTGCTCCTAGTGAAAAAAGTTAGTCTGGAGCCCTGTTAGTTGATCAAAAATACACAAAAATAGTAATATTGTGAAATATTATTGCAATTTCTAATATTGGTTTCCTTTCTTATTATACTTTTAAATATCATTTTTATTAATTTACTTCTGTGACGCAGCACTGTATTTTCAGCATCATTACTCAGAACATCATTCTAATATGCTGAGTTATTATCAGTGTTGAAAATATTATCAACTGTTGTGCTGCTTAATATTTTTGGAACCTGTGTTCCATAAATAAAATAAAAAGTTAAAAACAACAGAATTTATTCAAAATAGAAATTTTGACAATATTCTAACAGTATCACTTTTTATCCATTTAACACCTTAATCCTTGCTGAATAAAAGTTTTCTAAAAGTTTCTTTAAAAAAAAAAAGAAATGTCAGACCAAACAGTAGTGTATATTTAACACACACACACACACACACACACACACACACACACACACACACACACACACACACAAAATATATTTTGAATAAATACTGTTATTTATACTTTTTTATTTATCAAAGAATCCTTAAATAATATCCCAGGTCCCGAAAAATATTAAGCAGCACAACTGTTTCCAACACTGATAATAAATCAGCATAATTTAATGATTTCTGAAGGATCATAATGATGCTGAAAATTTAGCATGGCTTTACAGGAATCAATTATATTTTAAAGTATATTAAAATATAAAACTGTTATGTTAAATTGCAATGATAGGCTATTCCACAAAATTACAGTTTTTTCTTTATTTTATCAAATTTTTAATCATCTGTTCACATCTTATTTTTTATTATCTGTGTGTTGTTGTTGTTGTCTCTGTGTTCTGGAAGCTTGTGACGCTAAAACAAATTCCTTCTATGTGCAAACACACTTGACAATATAGCTCTTTCTGACTTTGATTTGCGTGTGTGTAATAGCTATACAGTAGGCCTACTACAGTACAAATGGAAATGCTTATTTTTCAATTAAAGATAACTTATAGAATTAATGGACTGCTTTGGGTGCTTGACACTTCATTGGTCGTTCTGTTGTTTAAGAATGATATTCAAGGTTAAGAGTACGCTGTAAGTTATTTAAATATAAATTGTTTCATCTAGGTATTTAACAACATTACCTACATTAAAGAAAGGTGACTTTCCTTATTGATTCTGTCTTCCCTCAGGTAAAATGCACGTTTTCTTGCATGGCTGGATGTTGGAATCACGTTGTTTGCATTCTCCCAAACTGATTAACGTTAGCTGAAGTCGAAACACGGACGTTAAAAAACCTAACTCGGTTAGCGCGAGTCAACCTCGCTGTGAAGCGGGAGCGAGCGAGCAGTCGGCAGAGGATTCCGCTTAGTCTTAAAGCCTCCCTCGAGCGGCTATGCTCACAAATCAAACACTTGACAAAAAAGAAAAAATGATTCTCAGCTTAGAGTTTGGTATTCGTATGGTCTAGGTATGGTCTGGTCATACGGCATATGCCTTAAATACGGGACAAACTGCGTTCAATACAGCTTTCATAATGCTTCTTTAAAGCCTTAAATACAGGACGATTCCATATTATACAGAACGGTTAAATTAATTAGCTTTTTTTTAATTAATCCATTAACAAATTGCCAGCAAAACATTTACAAAGCTATAAAAAAAAACTCATCTACACAAAATATGTGATTAGAATCCCAAACTTTCATAAATAAGAGCTCAAAACTATAGCTAGCTTACCTCTTATAGTTAGCCTCTGTTAGCTCACGGTTGTGATGCTAACGGACTTATTCCCATGACACTGAACCATTTCTGTAAAGTAAATATTCAATAGAAGCGTGTCAGTTACATGTAAGAAAGTGTCAGGAAGTAGTTGTATGTATTAATTGTGTAATTTTAGGGACTAAACTTACCTGAAAGCAGTAAAAAACAACATTGAGAGACGGAGAGATTTGCTACTTGTCAGCTGAGTTGCCGCCCCGTTTCCATGGTGACTCCCTCCACTCCAGTTTAAATGCGCGTCGAATGTTCAACGCGCGCGCCCATCAAACACATTACACAGCGTTTACATAGTACATAAAATTATAAACTTGTCCTGACACTTGATAACATATTGTTTTAGTTGATAGTAGGCCTAAATAGAATTAGAATATAGGATCTATATAATATAATATAATATAATATAATATAATATAATAATAGCTTTAAAAATGGTAAACATAGTGTAGAAACAAAATGCATTGCTGCACTGCAAAAACACATTGATTAAAAGTTTGAGGCATGAATATAATGTAACACACACACGCAACATATGTATTTTTAAAATATATTTTCAAAATATATTTCAATATATTTAACAATACTTCACATATATGTGAATATATTACCTTTCCGTATGGGAAACTTGGAGGCTTGCAAATATTAATGTTGACTGGCAAGTGTTTACTAACTTACTGCAAAATAATGTTGCTGATATCTACATTTAGATTTTGGTTAAACCCTATGGTACCAATCCCATGCATGACATATCTCAATTTTATTAAAGTAAAATAACAACTGGTAAATATAAGGTAGCATGCAAAATACATGACTAGAAGCTGGAGAACATTACTTATGCAATAAGGCTGGTTTATCATGGAAACAAGTAGATTATTTTTTTTTTTTTTTTACCATTAGCTGTTCATGTTAGCTCAGCTGTGCTTTCAGACATACAGGCTACAGTTACATCTGCTGGGTGACATGTAAGCTGTAATTAGGGTCACATCTCTCTCTCTCTATCTTTAAAGGGCGCCAAAATTTTTTGCTGCATAGCCCCCTAACACTGGATAGTTGCACCCCTGGGTATGTGTGAAGTAATGTGTGAAATGGGGTGGCGTACAAGTAGGCTACTGACCAGATTTGCAAACGTGAAGGAAGCTGAAACAGCAGGTCGTCGTCAGACACCAGGACAGGAGGCTGAACGGGCAGCTTTTTGTTGGAATATTCCACCAATACAGACGGTCTGGAAGCGTCACGCTTAAGTTTAGTCAAACTCCACGTCGCTCAAACATCACTCACAGGGAACAATACTCCAAGCGGCCGTATTTTTACTCCTCACTGGAATTCATGAACTCCTAACCATGCACCTGTAAACCTGGCACACAAACTTTCTGATGACGCGCTTCCCTCAGGTACGTCACATCTCCTTTATATCCTCCATCCTTCCGCCGTTAATTGAAAACTCCGCCCCAGTCATTCCAAGTGACAACGAAAGTAAACCAGAAGATACGGTGGCCCGAAGTTTTTCACTGCCACACGGTGGCGGCAACAACAATACTACAAGAGAATAAAAGGTACGCATTCTTTCTTTGCATGAACATCTGGACGGCGTTATGCAATTCTTCCCACATACTGACGTAGATATGTGGGGGCGTGTTTGAATGAGCCGTTTCGGGGGCGTGGACGAGTCTCAACTTTTATAAAGAATATCTCTTTGGATTTGAGACTTTAGTCTTTGCAACTTTACAGATCTTCTTTATTCACCAAGAGCGTGTAACACTCCAAAGAGAAAGGAAAATTTGAAATCGCATCATATGACCCCTTAAAGGTCATACCAGTTTGGAGCTACATCAGGGTATGTAACTAAAATGACTTTAATTTTGTGTGAAATATTACATATCGCTCCTGCAAAGCAATTATTCACTGAAACAAAAACAGTTTTACAAGTCAGTGGCTGAATTCCTGGCTGCTTACTAAACAATGTAACTTTTATTGTTCTGTTTGGTCTTTTGTATCATTGTGCATGGACACAGTTCATAAGACACAGCTGTTTGTAAACAAACAAATGAACATATGTTCCAGGACGATTATTTTATTTTTCCTCTGAGGCAAGGCATGTTCCACAGCTGTGATATCTTCATCCTATTTACAAGCAACATAATGCCTCTTGATAGAGGGTTATTGCTCACTTTTACTGCTTTTGTTTTGTTTGAGTGATCTGTAAAATGAACAAAATAACTATTTGTGGCCAATGGCAGCTCGTGGGATTTAAAATAGAGGAGGCACACCAACTGAATTGGTCTGGGGATCCCTGCCGATTAGCCTATATGCAGCTTAGGCGTGTTTCCCCTTTATTTTTAATAATTTGTTTATATAGCCTACTGTTTAAATAAGAGCTGGCTAATTCTGTTGGCGATCAAATATTCAGTATCGCTACTCATAAGTACTTGCTACATTATCAGTGCAGCGGGAGCCGTTCAAACTGATATCACATAATTTACGTCTCTATGATTGGTTGATATACCAGAAGGGAGGCTAGCCTCCCCTGCAGGGTTTCTTTTCTCAACACTCCTCAACCCTGAAAGTGAATACACAATGCTGATTGGCTTTTTTTTTTTTTTTTATAGTGTAATGTAATGTAATGATGATGTAATTTAGCGGTTGTAAATATATCAGCAGATTTAGCACATTCGCAAAAAAAAACCAACACATTAACAGAAACAAAAAGTGAATTTTATTAAAATTAAATTGTCCTATTCCCATACTTTCCTACTTCAGAACATTGTAGTTTTTATTCTGAGACATGAACTGAAAGGATATAACAACCCAAAACATTTCCCTGAATTGTGAATTTTATTAAAATTAAATTGTCCTATTCCCATTTCAACTCAAAATTTTGGGGAAGCTTTCCCTCCCCTGCCACTATTTGTGGCTAGGATATAACACTCTGTGCCATGTCCCTCTGTGGACCTCTGTGGTATGCAAAACACTTCAGCTTTTGTTCATACACATTCTCTGCTGGAATTAACCTAGTATTTCTCATGGAGTGTTATTTTCCTCTTATTTTTCAGTGGCATATCTGCATTATGTGCTGGTGGGGCTGGGCATCTGTTTACATCAGAAAACATCATAATTTAGAAGTAGGCTTTAAACCATTGCTTCTGGTGAAAATACAAGTCCATAATCCTTAATAACACTTCCCCTAGTGAAAAAGTCAATCCCCTGTTGTCCTCTCACATCAAAATCCACCAACATGAGGATCCATTGGTCAGCAAGTGATGTAATGATAAATTTCTCCAAATCTGTTCCAATAAAGAAACAAGTACATTTTCAGCAAATTTTAATTTATTCTCTCTTTAAAGTTCACTGACTAGTTCCCCTTAAGGAACTCAAGCTGCGACGAAATGCTATGGGAACACCTTCAGCGTGACCACACTCTGAATCACATGTGTTATCAGTCCAATGAATGGGAGAGACGTCATGGGTGGGGTGACGTAGTGACCAGGATGCTTAAAAGCACATGCAGTGGATACAGCAGCAGCTTTTCTGTCATTCAGCAAGTGCTCTGTATGTGTGTCAGTTGCTATTTGTCTTACTTAAAGTCTTATTTAGTGTTGTTTGTCCACTTATAAGCTCCATTATGTCAAACCTTCAGCCAAAAAGACGAATTTGGGCAAGAGCAGGCAGCATTCAGGCTGTGTGTTCCTCACTACCCACGCTATATTTTGGGTGGGGACACACACAGTTTGTGTGTTGTCTGCCTGGGAGCGAAGCATGCAGAGTCAGCTCTTGAGTTTTTACCTCTCTTCCTACGAAGTAAGCGGAGGCTGCTGGGCGGGAGCAGACCCAACCTACCGTATTACAGCTCCTCATTCAAGGAGCGTCACTTCTCGTATTCCCTAGAATTTAGAGTCAGAGTGGCACTCCCAGGTCGAAGGCTTCTAGTGGAAGGCGAGTATGCGGACTGTCATTCTCGCTGGATAGTCTTCGGATAAAACATCCTGACGCCTAGGGCCCAGGACTTCTGAGGGCCGGCCCCCTCTGGGGAAGAGCGGTGTACACCTCATTATACGGTGCCCATCCCTCCTCAATGCCCTGCAGATCGTTCTACCAACCCTGCCACCTACGGTGCTTCAGGGCGCAGCAATCTCGGGCAAGCGGTTCTCTCAGTCACCGCCCGGAAACGTAGCGGTACTAAAAGGCTCTCTACCTCTTCGGAGGTCTCTAGAGTAGCTAGTTTGGCTGTCTCCTGCCGGTTCACTGCTTCACAGAACTGACTAAGCCATTCTGATTACATCAGAGGTCAGTCTAAAGAAACTGATTCCCTTAGTAGACTCCTGAGGTTTGCTTTTCGGGGCAAAAGCTTACCGGGTTCTTCTGTTCGGCCCTGCACTCTCACCCCACACTTTCACGAAGTGTGTGAATGCTGCTTTGGCTCCTTTGTGACTCCAGGGCATCTGCATACTCAAGCACATCAACGATTGGTTGATATTAGCTCAATCTGAGCAGATGGCGGTTTGCTTGTGATGTCTCGCCCATCCATTGGAGTGATTACACACGTGATTCAGAGCGTGGTCACACTGAAGGTGTTTCCATAGCGTTTTAACGCAGCGTCTCGTTCCCTTGGGGAATCATGGTTACATGCTTAACAAGTGGTTTTTATCTTGCAATCAAAGTTTTCCTTTTCATCATTAGAGTGTGTGGGCCTTTTTGAATTTTTGGCGTTGAATTTGGCATTAATAATAATTTGGCATTGTCTGCTCACATGATAGAAATGTATTACTTTTATTGACATCATAAATGATTCTGTGATTATGCATTCCTTGATAGGAAATTATTAAAAATGAGGTAATCTTAAGATGTGTTTACCTTCATAGTTTCTTAGGAACATTAAATTCTTTGGACATCAACTGCAAGTTGGAATATTACACTATCAAATTTGTCAAATTTTGGATGTTCACATAGCTGAAAGAAGAATACTGACCAGCAGCCCATCTTTTTGCATCTCTACCATAGACCTCTTTTCAGACCTGACAAACCTCTCCATGGCAACAGCAGCCATAATATACCTGTTTCATCTCTTTATTCTAACACAAGCCAGACCCCCAGCAAAGGACTTACACCCTTATCCTTACATTTGTGCATGAAGACCAAATCAATCAGGTCTGTGGACCCAAGCCAGTGAGAGAGAGCCTTGTCTCACATTATAAAGCATGTCCACAAAACAAAGCTCTTATGGTGTGTATGGGTTTGTAAGAGGACATGTTGTAAAGTGTGCTTGAGTTATTTACCAAAAAGCTAATAATTGAGTGCAAGGTCTGCTTAGTCATCCACAGCTTGTTTTGTATATAGAACAAACAAAATGTTTTCCTCCAAGACAAATCAGGGTTTAATGAAAGCATTGTTGCTATTCAAGGTCAACAAACTAAAGTAGTTTCCACCCCTAAATGCCTAGGATTTTTAAATGATGACCAGATTTCCTCTAGGCCACATATTCAGAATTTGTGTGTTTTGTTGGTTTCTGAAACATTCTGCAGTGCTGCCCATTTTGGCCTGGTTTGAGATTTAAAATCTCAGTGGGACTCATTGGACGTCTGTGGTGAACATTAGATCATAAAACAGCCGTTAGGAATTTGCAATGGTATAATGAAGAAAATATTGATGAATTTTCAAGTAGGCTTTTTTACTGTACTGTCACTGAAGTGTGTACTTTTTGTGCCACTAACATTACCAAATTAAAAAAAAAAACTATGCAAAACTCAACCTACTGTACAAATGGCTTACTTAGTTGTCTCAATCCTTAAAATTCTTTAACACAAATGTTTTTGATCATACAGTAACTGTTCTTGAGGACCAGGTGCCTTGATTCTGTAAGATATATGTATTCATAGCTATATATATATGGTATATGTATATTGGTTAAGCTTTTTAGTCACAATTTGGCCCTCTAGACCTTTTCACTCAGTGGAATTCAACTTTTTTTGTGTGTGTGTGTGTGTGTGTGTGTGTGTGCTGGGGTAAAGGCTGGTAGGAAAAAAGCAGGAATGCCATTTCTCACCACTCATTTGGGGAAGCTTCCTCAAGGACCCTTTGGGGAGTCATACCACTCTCATGACCTACCATGAAAAACTCATGTGCACCCCTGCCTATAGGTTTAGCAGCTGGTGCTAATTATAATTACTATATAATGTTTTACATTTATATGTATAATATTCAGATAATATAAATATTTCTAATTGTGTCATATTTAGTCTAGAACTCTAGATAGAGCCATTATTATTGAGACATCAGTGTTTGCAGTGCAACCTAATATCACCGTTTTTAATTCAAAACCTGCTGCAGAAAATTTGTTTGTGTAAATTACCTTCAGTATCAGGTCTGTATCTTGTAATTTGCAAAATGATTGGATCCATTTTCTCCTAAAGATTACAGAACTTAAGAACCTGTGTAAGGCCTCTTATAAGTCATTGAAACATATTTTGAAATTGAGCACAGGCTGTGAAGGAAAAAAGGGCCTTTGCGATGAAGAGACTGAATTCTGCGCTGCGTGAGTAATGAGTGCAGATGAAAGATGGGCATGTCTGCGTGAAAGGTGGTGATGTCGGCATCCTACATATGGAGGCTGGTCACAAGTCACTGGTGCCTGTGCAGTTACTACTTGGGTCAAATGCCAGACAGTGTGTCATGCATAATGATGCTGGTGCATGATGGATAGTTACCCTCGCTTACATCTAAAGTGCAATTGCCCATCATAAACTGCGGTTAAATATATTTTTATGTTAGTCATTTGAGGCGTGAAACAATGACTTTCACCGTATGTCATTATGCCCTGCCAGGGCATTTTGTCTTTTTGAGGCATCTGTGTATGGGGATGCAGAGACATGATCTTTATGTCTCTCTTTGTCTGTCTGAATCTTGTTTTAATTTGTATTTTTGGCAGTTTTTTGTATTTTTTTATACCTGTAAAAATATATTGAGATGCATAGAACAAGTTTGTTAGATATATGCTTAAGATAAATAATGACTTATGAAAAAATAAAATAAAAATAAAATAAAAATCCATTATGTATACAGGCTAAAATATAAACAAGAAAAAAAAAATACAGATTCAGAAATAGTTTGACATACACAAATACACAGACACAGTCTTAGGTCGCTGGGGTATATTTTTAGTCATTTATAGTTATCTTGTCCCTTAGGTCTTAGGTCGCTGGGGTATATTTTTAGCAATTAGCCAAAAAACATTGTGTTGGTCAAAATTATAGATTTTTCTTTTATGCCAAAAATCATTAGGATATTAAGTAAAGATCATGTCCCATGAGGATATTTAGTAAATTTCCTACCATAAATATATCAAAACTTAATTTTTGATTAGTAATATGCATAGTTAAGAATTCATTTGGACAACTTCAAAGGCGATTTTGTTTAGTGTTTAGATTTTTTACACCTTCAGATTCCAGATTTTCAAATAGTTGTATCTCAGCCAAATATTGTCCGATCCTAAAATAAAGCTTATTTATTCAGCTTTCAGATGATCTATAAATCTAAATTTCGACACTTTAGTCAACAAGTGTCAATTTTGACACTTAAGATTGGTTTTGTGGTCCAGAGTCTCTCACACACACACACACACACACACACACACACACACACACACACACACACACACACACACACATATATATATATATATATATACATATATATATATATGGGCCAAGAGCGTAGTTTTGGTTTGAATATTGGGCGGTTGGGGTTGAACTGTTTTAGTATAGTCCTGGGTCATGCTCACTCATAAGGTTTATTTATTTGTTTGTTTGCTTTTATATTTATTTTTGAATTATCATCTAGGCTATGCAAAGTTGGTGCATTATCTATTATTTCTAAGAGGTAAGTTCTAAAAGAGCAAAAATTTCTAGCAACGTTGCTGCAAATGTTGCACTGTGAGTGTGTCTCGTGCAGGGAATCGCGGTCCGCAAGTGCAGAAGAGCGAGACTTATACCCCCTTCTGCATCGTGCAAGATTCTCTGCATGAGACATACTCGCAATATCGCAATATTGCTGACAGGTTCGTATTTGAATGTGCCTCTCGCCTGGGCCACGCTGAGGCTGCGCTCGCTGAGACAGACATCTCTCCCGTTTCTCCTCTCTCAGCAAGCGTCAGAGAAAGAGAAAGAGTGGAGTCAGGGAACTAAGCAACCAGGTCTGAGTGGTCTCACGTCTGCACTGTTCCCGCGTGCTTGCTCTCCCCGCTGCACTTTGATCCACCACAGAAGGGCAATGAGCTGCATGTTCACTGAGACAGAATGCTCAATGAGAGCATGAGTCTCGATCTTCTCTGCCCGTGGACCGCCTTCACTGAGGTAGACCCGCTTTCCCGTTTCTCCAATCTCAGAGAGCCTCGGAGAGAGAAACAGCGGAGTCTTGGAGCTAATGATTCTCTCATGTTTTGGTCCTCCCAGTTACCTCAGAGGAAGCAATGGTGAGCTCGCTGGTTGAGCGATCAGGCTTGAGCAACTTCATGCCAGCACACATCATGTGTGCTTGATCTGTCAGTGTGTGTTACACATGAGGATCAGCATCCCTCGTTACAACGAGCAGCTTAATCCTCCTTGGCAGATCAGAGCAGAACGCTGGCAGATTCGCATTTGTGTGTTTGTTGCTGAGCCCTGCCTCCCCTGGGGAGTTTGTGTTTCTCTCCTCCCAGTTACTCGGAGGAAGAAATGGTGAACTCACAGGGATGAGCGATCAGGTTATGATTTAATGCTGCAAAGCCCCCGCATGCATCCATGCAGCTCTTTGATCCGCCAGTGTGTTTACACGTGAAGATCAGCGCCTCGTGTTATCGAGCGTCTCAATCCTTCTAGGTGGATCGGAGCAGAACGCTGTCACTAATGATTCAATATCGCAGACAGCTTCGTATTTGAATGTGCCTTTATGAAAGAATGCGTGCAGGACTTTTGATCTGCTGGTGTGCTTACACATGAAGATCATCAGTACCCCTCTTCTAATGAGCGGTTTGATCTTTTTAGGCGGATTAAAGGAAAATGCTGTCATAAACCAATACAACAAACACGGGGGCTGACTGCTCTTGCTACTTTCACATCCAGATAGCACCCCATGCTTTGCATGCGGCCCCTTCAGCACTGGCTGAAACCACGACCAGATAGCAACCCCCAACCATGCTTTGCACATTGAATAGCGGCCCCTTCAGCCAAGAGGCTGAAACCACGAGTTCTTCTCGTCCCCATGCCTGCCATTCAGCGCTCTTCATTCAAAGTTGGACCCCTAGCCTTTGTGTTTCAGAAGGTGGGACTTATGGCCTTGCCTGTGTAGCAGCTCTGGCCCCCTTCAGCAAGACTCTCAGTGGATGGAATGGACGCCTTTGGTCATGCCCCTGGGTAATGGTCCCTTGGAAAGAAGGAAGGAATGGTCTTGACCCTGACGCTTCCAACACGGGGTTGGGGAGCGCTGTGTGTTGGGGAGGCAAAAAACCGGCTTTCGGGCATTGGTCGAAAGAGGAGGGTTGGCTTCACATCAACTGCCTGGATATGCTGGCAGTATGTTTGGGCCTTCCCATTTTTCTGCCAGAACTAAGGGGACAATGCGTGTTAGTCCGCTTGGACAGCATGACAGTGGTGTCAAATATAAATCACCACATACAGTTCAGAGAATCTGCGAGATCTTCTGCATGACAGGGGTTCGACTTCTTTTCCTCAGAAGGCAACTCTCACTGCCCAATTTGCTTTTCAAAGGACAGGGATGCGTTGGCCTACAATGGGCCCAACCTCCTCCTTTACGCTTTTCCCCTGATTATCAGGGAACAGAAACACAAGGTTCTGTTGGTGCCCCCACTCTGGAGGAACCAACACTGGTTCACAGAACCGTGTTCCTCTAAGCAGTCCCGTGGTCCATTCCCCTAAGACTTGACCTCCTTTTTCAGGCAAACAGAATGATATGGCACCCCCAGCCCGAGCTGTGAGCCTGTGATGGGAGCCTGCAGACCTCCCAAATAGGGGGCTAAATACAACATCTCAGGCTAGAACACCCTCTACGAGATGGCACTATGCCTTTAAATGGTCTGTCTTCTCCGTCTGGTCTATGGGCCGCAGACCTATTTTCCTGTGATATATATCTGATATTGTCCTTCTTGCAAGAGCTGTTGGTTAAGGGTCATTCCCCCTCCATGCTCAAGGACTATGTAGCAGCCATAGCAGCCTCACACGCTCCTATAGCTGGCCAGTCAGTGGGCAGGAACAACCTAGTTGTTAATTTTTTTTTAAGGGGTCATATGATGTGATTTCAAGATTTCCTTTTTCTTTGGAGTGTCACAAGCTATTTGTGAATAGATAAGACCCCTAAAGTTGCAAAACTAAAGTCTCAAACCCAAAGAGATATTCTTTATAAAAGTTAAGACTGTTTCCTGAGAACTGCTGGTGTAGAGTAGCCCTTGTTGTTTGTCATTTCTCCAATCACAAATGTTGACATGGTTTTATGTTTAAGTGGTGTGATGCAAAGCAACGCATAAAAACAATTATGCAATTATGTCCCCACTGAATGCAACAAATGGCTCATTTGTAATAGGTTTTTTTGTTTTTGTCGCTGGTGTTCTGACCGGGACATGCATCACAGTATGGCAAGAGGTGTAACATTTCTGTCACACGCTTGAAACATTCGGCCAATCACAAAGCACTGGATAGCTGGCCAATCAGAACACACCTTGCTTTTCAGACCGATGAGCTTTGTAAAAAACTACGCGTTTCAGAAAGGCGGGGTATAGAGAGGAAATTTACAGTATGTGGAAAATAATTCGTTTTTTTAACCTTAAACCGCATAAACACATTTCATTACACCAAATACACAAAATAATGTTCTTTTTAGCAACATCATATGACCCCTTTAAGGGATCTAGGAGGCTCAACTCACCTTGCCCTATCACCGTCCTTACACAGGACCTGCCCATGGTGTTGAGGGCCCTAAAAAGTCCTCCTCTTTGAGCCACTACAGCCCATTGACCTTCGTCCCCGATGCGTATGGGAGATCTGCAGGTGCATTACACAAGTTTGTCCTGAAGCCAAGGCATTGTTATGTGGTTGTGGTGGGGGTGAGGGGGTTTTATTAACTAGTTTTGGTTATTGGGGGGTTATATCCCCCCTATCCCCCGCACAACATACGCCCCTGAGATAGGCTTGGATTCTCTGGCTGGTGTGTAAATTAATTTTAATTTTAATTTTGAGTGGAACATCACATTTCCGAAAAGTGCCATCCTACTTTGTGGTACCCAACCACTAAAGCAGAACATGAGGGCAGTGAGGAATAATAGTCCTCTACTTAATGGTCTCTAAAAAGACATCCTCGACTTCCACTTCCCACAGAATTTAAATAAAGTTCTTTGCTGTTGACGTCTCAATGTGGGCTTGTGAGGTCTACATTAGAGGATGTCTCACTGATAAGAGCCTCAAAAGCCCTGGCCTCTGTCACTGTTGTTTCTGGGGACAACTATTTGACCTGCTGAGAACTGAGAATGGAACTTCTGTGAGACATTGGACTGATGTGTTTTTTTCAGGGCTATTTTGTCCTATTGAGTTTTTCTGTTGTTTTTCTTCAGTGATATTGATATTCAGTGATAGTGTTTCACATGTTCTTTGATTGAGTGAGGAAAAAAACAAAAAACTGACAAATCCCTTAATCATTAAGGAATTATTCATAACGCAGGGTCTCCTAAAGCACTATTACAGTCTGGTATTCCCTCACACACATTGACAAATTAACTACATTCCAGTTTACTTAAGTTAGGTTACCACCTTGACATTTCCCATACATTCTGTCCTGTTCTGCACTGCCGAAAAAATCTTCCACTGACAACCCATTACAGTGGAAATTGTACTGTTTTATAGCTAAATGGCACTCAGATCTAGACAATGGCCGTAGTTCCATGTTTTTTTTTTTTTTTTTTTGTGTGTGTGTGTGTGTGTGTGTGTGTTCATGCCACTGAGCCCGGGAGTGCAGACAGAGTTCCTCTGGGAAACCTCATGTATGAATTTGATCAAATGATCAGAAGTACTTCCTGGGCAGTATCAAGAGAGACAGTTTAAAGTACTGAATTATGCTCAGTGTTTTTCCCTGATGAAGGTCTTTGCCTGTCTGCTTGTGTGTGTGTGTGGGCAGGACTCATACCCATATCAAATGCCATTTTATTTTATATAAAATGCCATAACCCACGTGATCATTAGAAATGTCATTAGACAATGACATTTTCAGTGTTTCTAAAATGCCCAAAATGCCTTTCTTTGGGATCTTAGTAGAAACAAGATGTTGTGGAAAACCAGCATTGCACAGATTTTGGAGCAAGTACATTGTAATAAATACAATATCATTTGTATTACTTTTGATATTCTATGAAATAACATGTATACAATATTTCTACAGGTCTTAAAAAGGCAACCTGGTCTCATTGTTTATACATAGGTATTAAAGGGTTGGTTCACCCAAAATGTTTCCCCCTTATGTCGTTCCAAACCCGTAACACCTCCGTTCATCTTCGGAACACAGTTTAAGATATTTTAGATTTAGTCCGAGAGCTTTCTGACCCTCCATTGAAAATGTATGTACGGTATACTGTCCATGTCCAGAAAGGTAATAAAAACATCATCAAAGTAGTCCATGTGACATCAGTGGGTCAGTTAGAATTTGTTGAAGCATCGAAAATACATTTTGGTCCAAAAATAACAAAAATTACGACTTTATTCAGCACTGACTTCCAGGTCTGTTGTGAATCCGCGTTCACGGCACTGCAGTGATGCTGCTGATGTACGACGCTGCTGACGTGTTATCTGGTGCGCCTGAGCTTCGTTTGCAGGGAGACGCATGCTGTATTCAAGCTATTCTACATTGTTTGTATTTTGGTATTGCTATATTTTTTAAAATTGTGCATAAGTGTGCATGTCGCGGATGTCTTAATCGCCAAAAACAACCACAGTGACGTAAATGTGCATTACGTCAGCAGCGTCACTGCAGTGCCGTGAATGCGGATTCACAACAGACCCGGAAGAGAAGACAATGTCACAATCTGTGATGAATGCAGGCGAGAGCCAATATTGGCTGCATCTGAAAGCTCTAAAATGCTGCCTTCGGTGGCAGCATTCCAAAGCAGGAAGGCATCGAGGCATGTCCAAATCCAAATTCTGCTTCACTTCCTGTCTCTGGAGGTACCTTCTTCTGACTGAATTTTGAACGCAGCATAGATGTATCTTTTGCTGCCTTTGATATCCCACAATCCATGGAGGCACTGTTTTCGTGGTGAAAGCAAAAATACTTTGTCAGGCCTTCCAAAAGAGGACACAACTAGAAATCAGTGGTTGTGTTATATTTACAACACTGTTCCAGAACAGTTCAAGCCAAATATTTAGATATGTGCAACACATTTTATAGAGGACTGTTTCCTGATCCTGGGAGAGAAGACTACGTGCCAGCTGTTCTGACTCACAGTCTGTAAGAACATTTACATATGTAAAGGATTTGCCACTGATGATTCAAACATGAGTTTTATAGAAGTGTAGACTAACAAAGAGAGGCATGCAAAATATAAAGCAGTGGGAGACTGGGTATGATTGTAACACGGGGAGAGTTGTAACACCCCCAGTTCCACCAATCAGGGATAAGATAGGAGTCACATGATCATTTCAGTGTATACCCACTTCCTCCCAGATGCATATGGATGGTTATCAATGCTGGAAAATAGGCATATGCCAATTTTATAGAGAAAAAAAATGATTTTGAGGTAAGAATGTAATTTTTTTTTTGACCAAAACTATATTTTGTGTAGTACTTTAACTATTGCTGATAAAATTGTTTAACTTATATTAGATTAAACTGTAGTCTCTCAGGCCAAAATGTTATGTATTTTGATACCTTCTAATTTCAAACCATTAAGCTAATAAAGCTAGGTAAACAATGACTGACAGGGGTGGGGTGGGTTGTAACACAACTTTAAAAAGTGTTACAACCATCCCCATCAACCATCAAACAATTATAATTATTATTATTTTACAATTTTACAGAATACCTAGACAGTGGAAAAGAAAGAAACAGAGATGTGTGCCTGCCAGTGTTTAAAAAAAAAGGTGTCTGATTAGGTCACAAAGAAGGGAAAGTCAGTCAGATCAGTTTAAATCAATTTAAATGTGTTATTATGTCCCCATAACTAAAAAAAAAAAAAAAAAAAAAAAAAAAAAAAAAACGATTTAAATAGTTTGCTCAGTTTACTTAAATAAAGTAAGCTGACACAACACAAATCTTTAGTTCCTCTTCAGGAACTCAAGCTGCGTCGAACGCTTTGGGGAACGCGTCTAGCGTGAGCGACTCTGAATATCGTGTGAAATCAGTCCAATGGAAGAGTGTGACGTCACGGGCGGGGTGACGTAAGCGACCAGGAAGCTATAAAAGCACATGCCACACAGCTGGCATCAGCTTTGTGTCTTCAGCAAGCGCTCTGTGTGTGCATGTCATTTTGTCTTGTGAGTCTTATTTACTGTTGTCTGTCCAGTAGAGCTCCAAGCAATGTCCAAGTGCAAGGCGAAGTCTAAACATTCTAAGGGCGAATCCGGATCGCGTTTCAGACTGTGTGTCCCTCCCAGCCCGCGCTACATTACGAGCGGGGATACACACTGCCTGGTCTGCCTGGGTTCGAAGGACGCCGAGTCGACTAACGATCTCTCCGACTGTCCGCATTGTGAGAGGATGTCGGTGCGGCTGCTTCATTCCCGGAGGGCTCTCTTTGAGGAGGGAGCCTTCGCCAGCGTTCCCCGCAGTGCTGGCCCCGCTTCTGCCGAGGCAGAACGGCAGCTGCACTCGTGGGGTTCGCAAGTGGATCTGACAGAGGGAATGGAGACGGGCGAGTCCCTATCTCCTTCCACTTCTGCCAGATCCGGCGCCCAATCTCTGGAGTCGGAAGCACGCTCTGCGGTTTCCTTCCACCCAGGGAGAGGGATCGACACTCCGCCTCTCTTCCTCCGAGGAGGTCGATGTGGAGTCTGTCGACGGGGATTTCGCCACCCCACTCGCCTAGGTATGAGGAGCTCTTGGAGGTGGTGACTCGTGCGGTGGCCAAGTTGAGTCTTGACTGGCCCGCCGAGGAAAACAACCGAACCGCAGAAAAGCAAGCTCGACGAACGCTTCCTGCGGGGCGAGTCAGCCACCTCCTTGCCGGGGCCTTCCTTTTTTTCCCGAAATCTACATGAAGAGATCGCTAGATTGTGGAAGAGGCCATTCTCAGCCCGCCTGTATATCCCCCTCTTCAGATTACTACGGCAATGTAATGGGGATTACAGAGCGCGGCTACAGAGCGATGCCTCGGGTGGAACAGACGCTCGCGAGCTATCTGTCCCCCGGTACTGCATCGTCTCTGAAGGCCCGGCATTGCCCTCCAAGCCGCTCAGAACAACGTCGGCTTTTGGTGGGCAAAGGGTATGCGGCAGCAGGTCAGGCTGGTGCGTGTCTGCACACCATGGCGGTGTTACAGGCGTACCAGGCTGACCTGCTGAAGGAGCTTGATGAGGGAGAGGAGATCAAGTCCGATGACATCACTGAGCTCAGAAGGACCGCTGATCTCTCCCTCCGCGCCACCAAGGAGACCGCCCGAGCGATTGGGCGGTCCATGGCAGCTATGGGGGGCTGCGGAGAGGCATTTGTGGTGTCTGAAATGAAAGAGCGGGGACAGGGTCTGCCTTATGGACGCCCCGATCCAACCTTCTGGCCTGTTCGGCGACGCAGTCAACACTGTCGTCGACAGGTTTCAGGAGGCTTGCAAACAGGAGGCGGAGTTCCATAAATTCCTCCCCTCGTCGCTCCCTCGGGGCATCTGGGCGGGAGATGCCCCAGCCGCACCCTAGCTCCTCATACCGAGAGGCTCAAAAGAAGAGCGTCGCCTCTCGTGCTCCCCCGCAAAGGGAACGGGAGCCTCAGCGACGCTCTCTCGGCCGAGGTCTTCGAGGCCCAAACAAGATTTGAGGGCAGTCATTGATGCTAAGAAGGCCTCGGCCAAGAAGCCCTGACGCCAGAGAGCCAGGGCGTCAGAGGGCAGGGCAGCCTCTGCTGGGGTAGAGCGGTGCACACCGCATTACACGGTGCCCGTCTCGCCTAGGCGCCCTCTGGGGGCCGGTCTGCCAACCCTGCCAGTGTTCCAGGGCGCAGCGGTCCCCAGCGAGCATCATTCTCAGTATCTTCCGCCCGTGCGCGTAGTGGGGCTGAGACGCTCGCCACCCCTGCGGGGGCCTCTTACACCAGAGGTCAGTCTCGAGAGACTGATTCCCTTAGTAGATTATTTGCCAGCGTGGAAACTACTGCCAAAGATCTCAATGGGTCCTGCACACGGTAGAGAAAGGCTACCGTATTCAGTTCTGCTCTGCACCGCCGATGTTCAACGGGTTACTCCGACGATAGTCGGCCCCGAGCAGGGTCTGGTTATGGAACAAGAAGTGAAAGCCCTATTAGAGAAGGAGGCCATCGAGGTGGTCCCTCCTCAAACAGGGAATCCGGATTTTGACAGCCGGTATTTCATAGTTCCAAAGAAGGATGGGGGGTTGCGTCCGATCATAGACCTACGGGTCTTAAATCGATCAGTTTATGAGACTGAAGTTCAAAATGCTCACGATCAAGCATGTTGTAGCGCAGATCAGGTCCGAGGACTGGTTTGTCACAATAGATCTCAAAGATGCATACTTCCACATATCCATCCTTCCACAACACAGGAAGTTTCTGAGGTTTGCTTTCGGGGGCGAAGCTTACCAATATCGAGTACTTCCCTTTTGGCCTTGCACTCTCACCCCGCACGTTCACGAAATGTGTAGATGCGGCTCTGGTCCCCCTGCGCATGCAGGGCATCCGCGCATTCTCAACTACATCGACGATTGGTTGATTTTAGCTCAGTCAGAGCAGGTTGCGGCTCGGCATCGAGATGTCGTTCTCTAGACATATGGGGGAGCTGGGTTTGAGACTGAACGCCAAGAAGAGTGTACTTTCTCCAGTTCAGAGAACCACCTATCTAGGCGTAGTATGGGATTCGACCGCGATACAGGCACGATTGTCCCCTGCTCGTATCGAGTCGATCCTCATCTCAGTCGAGAGAGTCAAAGAAGGCCAGTCACTCACTGTCAAACAAATTTCAGAGATTGTTGGGTCTGATGGCAGCTGCGTCCAACGTGATACCTTTTGGCCTGCTCTACATGAGACCCCTACAGTGGTGGCTCAAGACCAAGGGATTTTCCCCGAGGGGCAATCCACTTCGAACTATCAAGGTCACGCGGCGCTGCCTCCGTGCCTTAGACATGTGGAAAGAAACCTTGGTTCTTGAATCAGGGCCCAGTGCTGGGAGCTCCTGGTCGCCGTGTAACACTAGCGACGGATGCTTCCCTCACTGGTTGGGGTGCGGTCATGAGTGGCCACCCTGCCCGCGGTCTGTGGAGCGGTCGCCATCTGACATGGCATATCAATTGTCTAGAAATGCTAGCAGTTTATATGTGCACTGAAGCACTTCCTCCCAGACCTAAGGGATCACCATGTGTTGGTGCGCACCGACAACACATCGGTGGTCTCTTACATCAACCACCAGGGAGGTCTGCTGTTCGCGCCCCTTGTACAAGTTGGCGCACCAGATCCTTGTGTGGTCCCAGGGCAAACTCCTCTCACTCAGAGCAGTATATATTCCTGGGAAACTGAATGTGGGAGCAGACATACTGTCGAGGCAGGGGCCGAGGCCCGGGGAATGGAAGCTTCACCCCGAGGTGGTGGAGCAGATATGGAGAATTTTCAGCAGAGCTCAAGTAGACCTCTTTGCAACTCAGGAGACCGCACAATGTCCCCTTTGGTTCTCTCTAGTTCATCCAGCTCCCCTGGGACTGGACGCTATGGTACAGACCTGGCCGAGGCTTCGTCTGTACGCATTTCCCCCTATTGCTCTGCTCCCGGGAGTTCTGGCGAGAGTACGCCGGGACGGGGTCCGTCTATTATTAGTAGCCCCGTTCTGGCCGGGCCGAGTATGGTTCACAGATCTGGTCTCGCTCCTCGACGGCTCTCCTTGGGAGATACCGATCAGGGCGGACCTACTCTCACAGGCGCAGGGCACGATAATTCACCCTCGCCCGGAGCTTGGAAGCTGTGGGTGTGTGCCCCTTGAGGGGGGCGCAGTTTATTCATAGCAATCCGGTTCTCAACCGAGGTTGTTGAGACAATCCAGAGCTCCCTCAACGAGGAAACTGTACGCCCCCTGAGGTGGAAACTCTTCACCTCATGGTGCAGAGACCGCCAGCTAGACATTAAACTGCCCCGTTGGTACAGTTTGGAGTTTCCTACAGGCCAGGTTCTCTGCAGGGTTGACCCACTCCACGTTGAAGGTCTACGTGGCGGCCATTGCGGCCTACCACGCCCTTCTCGATGGACAGTCTTTGGGAAGACACCCATTAGTTACACGTTTCCTTACGCGGTGCGCTGAGGCTGAGACCTTCCAGTACAGTCCCGTATTCCCCCCGTGGGACTTGTTGTGGTGCTAAGAGGCTTTGTGGTGTCAGACCTTTTGAGCCTATTCAAGATATTTCAGACAGACATCTGACACTCAAAACCGCCTTTTGGTTGGCCATTACCTCTCTGAGGAGAGTAGGAGATTTGAAGGCCCTCTCAGTGGCCCCTACATATATCTGGACTTTGCACCTGGCATGACCAAAGCTTCTTCAATATACCCTCGAGCGGGATATGTTCCTAAGGTCCCCCTCTGTCACACCACAACCTGTAGTGCTGCAGCTTTTCTGTCCTCCTCCCTTTCGGAGCCCGACCAAGAGAAGCTAAATTGTATGTGTCCAGTTCGAGCACTGGACGCATACATCCACAGAGCAGAAAAACAGACAATTGATTTGTATGCTATGGTCCCCCCAAGAGGGGTTCTCCTTCTTCTAAGCAGTCTATTAGTCTTGGATAGTCAGGCTATCAACGCCACCTATGAGTAAGGTCGTCCCCCGCTGTTGGGAAATCACTCCCACACACGGGGTTATGCGGCCTCCAAGGCCTTTTTTTGGCAGGTGTATCCATGCTGGACATCTGCAACGCTGCGGGTGGTCCACGCCCTCTACTTTGCAAGATTTTACGGCCTAGACATGCCTGTCAATTCAGGCGCATCCGTCCTCTCGTCCTAAGCTGTGCTCTTCGGATACACACTAGGCAGGGTTTGGGAGTCTGGCAGCGTTGGTACTCGTTCCCAAAGCGTTCGACGCAGCTCGAGTTCCTGAAGAGGAACGTCTCTAGGGTTACGTATGTAACCCTAGTTCCTCGAGGGAACGAGACGCTGTGTCTCGGAGCCATACCCCCCGGCACCCCTGCGCCTTGGCGCTTGCTGGTACTCGAAGCTGATGCCAGCTGCGCGGCAACGTATTCCTGGTCGCTTACGTCACCCCGCCCGTGACGTCACGCTCTTCCATTGGGACTGATTTCACACGATATTCAGAGCGCTCACGCTAGACGCGTTCCCCAAAGCGTTCGACGCAGCGTCTCGTTCCTTAGGGTTACATAGAATAGAGACGTTTTCTACTTTGTTGTCATTTGCACTAAATGTTATGCGTTAAATTAAATTACATTTGTAAAATGTTACATTAACTTAAACCATTTGTGTTGGGGCTACATGAATCATTTACGTTGTATTGACTGAAACTGTTCCTGGATCAACATTATTGTCCAAAAATATACTTTACCCAATGCCTACCCCTACCCCTAACCCTACCCATAATTTATTCCTAAAATCAGTGGGAAATGATAGCTGATTAACAAGGGTGTAGAAGCAACTAACCCTGATTGTAAGCCTAAAACAGATATTTCCTGAAAAGTTATATCTTAATTCTGATTGGTTGATTGGAATGTTGTTCCAGGAATTCTTCAAAAAAATCACGCTCACAGGGATAGATCTTCTTCAATAAATGTGGTTTGAATTATTTTGTTATGCTTATAGTAACTATGGGTCTGCACACAGCTTTTGGCAGCTTTTCATATCTGTCATATAATGTAAGCAAAACCTGACAGCCACCTCAGGGCAATGACAGCTGAAGTGGATAATTCAGATTTTCGTATGCAAAAATTAAAAAGCGCAAGCTATTACGCTTACAAGAATATTGACAGCTTTTGTCAGAGCTGTGAAGTAACAAGGACATTTTAATGAGCTGCTGTCAGTATGTTTAGCATTATTCAAATGTTAAGCCACATCTTAAAACAACTTTAAGCTGTCACATTTTTTAGCATAGCAGTTAGCATTTTTTTTTTTTTTGCTTGAGCTCCACTTATGTTATCCCAAAACAGTCATATTTTACTTTTTCCTGATCATTTCACTCACCAATTTTAAAGATGCTGCTAATGCCTGAAGAAATGTAAATGCTCCTTTTACATGTGCAGTAGTCAAGTCACATTTATAGACAGGGAATATCGGTGTTAATGTTGTAAAAATCATCAAATGCAGTATGAAACAAATTTACTTTAAGTTGTAAAGTAGCTCTACAGAAGATATAGTGCCTTTATTCAGCTCAATCAATTCAGTGTTTTAGTTCATATCTGTAATTGTCAGTGTTCCAAAATGAATAAATTATGAAACAAGTTAAATTCAGCTATAAGCAGCTCTACAAAAAGCAAAAGTGTTGATATGTAGTGCAATTTTGTTTGTAGTGTAGTGCCAATTCAGTAACATTATTGAATATTAATTGTCTTTTAAACCCAAACTGTGTAAGCCAAAGGCAAACATACAGTACAGCACTTTATTATATTCGGACATTTTCTGCTCAGATTGGTGAGGGTTGCTGGCTTCTCCTTGGGTGGCAGTGTTTTCTAGGTTGGCACATAGTGCGGCAATATCTGCGCACATTTCTCTGTCACTCTGCAGCAGTTTCACAGGTTTGTGCCTGTCTGCTTTCCTCCTGCATTGACGCTGAGTAGTGACAGTTGGTAACATGTTTCGGAGCAGCTTCTCATGTTGAAAATGATCTTGTCTGTGGCACCATGTGAGCTGACTGCCACTGCTGACTGCTCTGCTATTCGGATATGTAACAAATAAAGGATAATTTGATTTATTTTGATATGATCCTTTAATTTCACAAAAACATAAAAATTTAATTAACATAAACAATCATATGTCATGACAAAAACAGCCTATAAAAGGGAAAACCTATTAACTTAAGTTGTTTTCCTCTGTCTGCTATTACAGCCACTTCAGTTTTGTTTTCAGCGATTCAATCTGTTAAGAATGGTATCGTAGTAAGTCAAAAACAGCCTAACTTAGGGCAACAGGCTTAACTTTCAGAAGAATCAAATCTTTGCCCACATGGAAGAAATCCTAAGCTGTTCTGAGCTCCTGAAGGAAACCATCTGTCATTAACTCAGTCCACAAGTCCACAAACAGTAATAATCCAGAATGAGAAAAGTGGCCAGTGTGGATTTGAAGGTGGTTAAGAAGTTTAATTTCTTGACTAAAACGATATTGATGTATTAGTCAGAGTTCCAACATGGTGTGAATTATCCAAATGTGGCTGCGAGAAAGGACAGGATGTATCTTTCTTAGATCAGATGTATTCAGTACAAAACTATGTCTAATAAATGCACTTGTGGTCAACATTGATCTGGGTCTAAATAAACTACATGGGAAGTGAAAGCACCAGTGGAAATGAGCAGTTTTGTTTGTGGATAGGGCTTTAAAAATGTAAACTATGCTGCCATCTCCTGGTGTATGTAGGTTGTAATTTTGTTAATGCCATTGCATGTACAGTATATGAATGTAAAATTACCTTTATATTTGCCAAAAAAGCTAGTTACATTAAAATAAAATATTGAGTTTAATACAATACAACACAACATAACATCACAACATAAAAAATAAAGTAAATTAAAACACAAAAATAAAATATACAAAAAAAAAATACATTTCCAACAAATTAAATAATTTTGAAGATTAAATTAATTTCCAAATAAAGTTGTGCTTATGTTTGATATTTTTCTTAGATCCTGACATTATGCATCATGACACCCTAATACGCATTTGAGGTGTTAACAGATATATAGGCCTATGTTTTGAACAATTATTGAAAACAATGCAATTATTGTAAATATCAAGGGGAAAAGTTAATTTTTAAGTTTAGAGAACAGATTTGTTGTGCCGTCATTTCAAACTAGTCATGAGAGGGGGAATGCTCTGCTATTAATTTCCTTGCAATCGCTATGCTACTGCCTGATACATTAGCACACAGAGCAGAGAACTCAAATTGAAAATCACTCACGGAAGCATTGAGAGTGGTTTTCACTGCAGTTTGTAAGTTCAGCATCACTCACTGAGCGAATCCAAGTCCAAATTCTGACCATCTTTCATCTAGTGCTCCAAACATGAAACAGCAGGGTTTAGGCAAATGCATTTGGTTGCTATATGAAATATATTTATGGAAATAATGGTATGTCTTATCACGGACACATTAGTTCATTCATAAAACAGAAGAATAAGAAAACCTAAAAAATATTAAAATTAAAAAAAATTGACAGAGCAGACTGCTTTCACTGTCGTGCTACAATAGTGTTTAACTTATGTGTACTATGTAGCTAGTGCTTAAAGATATTGCCATAAAAATGTGAAATGTTCCTTCTTTACAGAGCAATAACTGTAAAATATTACAATTTCATTTTTCGACATTTGTACCATTAGTATTATTTTATTTTTTATTATATTTGTTAGTATGTCTCATATTATAAAGCAAATGCTTTGTATGTTGAAAGTTTGCTGTTCTGTGATTCAAATTCAGTTGTAGTAGGCTAGAAATATCTAATTACCAAAAACCAATAACATAAACTAATTTCATTTTATCACCATTGTTATATGTCACTCACTACAGATTTAAGTAGTTCTTATTACCTATAGGCAATTCTTTATATATCTTTTTTTTTTCCATTTGCAGTCATCTGTGCTCTCAGAAGTGCCTTGAGGGTTAATATTTTACATGTACATGCTTATAAACATCCATGGTTGAAAAAAGAAAAAGAAAAGCTGACTTTCTCATTTTCCTCTGCTTCTGCACCATTTGCTTCATAATTTCTGCAGCAAGTGGAAGGGATTGCTTATTAGACGCCTCCACTAATCAGACCCTAATGGACACAAGGACACTTTGCCAGCAAGCTGCAACTTCAGGGAAGGGACATTGATTTTAATTGAATGTGGAAACCTTCCATTTGATTCTGCAGTTAATTTTCACAGCGGGAAACACAGAAGGGCATACACAGTGCTTAGTTAATTCAATTTGCTTCATAGATCCAGGATTCCGCTTTTTGGGCACTTTCAAAAAGGACAGAGAAAGTCATTCTCAAAGTCAACACAGTGGTTTGAACATTTTAAGAAAGGTGTATGTGGAAATGTATGTAGTGAAAACTATATATATATATATATATAGGTGAGATGAGCATGTGCATTAACACACACACACACACACACATATATATGTATATATATATATATATATATAAATAAAAATACATATACTGATATATATATTGCATTAAAATTACCTGTACTGTAAAGTGTGTGCCAAATTAATCTTTAAATCTTTAATATCACGAAATATTCATTTTCATACTGTACACTATAATGTAATGCACAATAATTTGATATAATTCCCACATAGCATTTAAAACAATTGATTTAGAATTGTATCATGTCATATTAGGAAAAATTTAATAAATACATTTCTAACTTAATGCCATTGTTGCTGTACATGTGGTGAGAACAGTTTTCAAAAAGTTTATTCAAAAAGTCAATTACATACCGATTCATAATGTAAGCTAATCCTCGACATACCCATTAAACAGAACGGTTCTGATTTATAATATTTACTCCACATGACAATGTTTATTCAAAATCCTTTGTGTGATATATCCACTGTTAATGTGGAGATGACAATGAATAAATATATTTCTTCCTTCTTTCATTATTTATTTATTTTATTAGGTTTCCTCACCCCAAATGTATCTTACTGGTGGTGCTGTCAAAGCAGCAGTTGTTTGAATTAGGCAATAATGTTGTCCGAAGATAAATGCTCAAATCGGGCAGGCGGCGATCAAGGAATCAGGATGCCAGAGGAGCAGGAGGAGAGCTCAGCTCCCTCCTGCTCACTCTTAGGACTAAGCTTTGGTGCGGCACCAGTGCAAAGCCACGGTTGGCTTACCACCCTGTTTTTCCGGGGTTAAGGATTTGTCCGCTAACTCGTTGGCACATGCTGCTTGGTGTCTGATCAGCAATAGTCTGTGCCCAGTCATATTCGTGATTATTTTGTTCGACTGCATTATATAATCATAAGCATTAGAGCTTTTGTGCTGTATGTTAGCATTATTATGAAAGTGGGACAGCCATCAGACATCTTTTTGTGTTCAAAGAATAAGCTGTAGTCTGAGTAAAGTAAGTTCAAACACTTTCATCAGCAAATGTGATGGCGACAGCATGCACCAGTAAATGCTTATTGGCTTTTTTTCAATCCAAGTGGATTGTTACCTTGCTAAAGTTATTAAAGTCATATTACTTATTACAGCTCACAATAATCAAATTCAAAATGAAAGAGTGAGTGAGAGAAAGAGAAATAGCAACTGGCTTTATCCATGAAGGGCATTTGCTGTTTACTGAATTGATTGTTTGTGAATAAATGGTGTGGTTGATTGAAAAATACTTATCTGTCGAGTCCAATAGCACTTGTTTACTTGGCAATTTGCATTAGCACAAGCTGTGATGGGAGTTGCTGAATCTCCCTCTTGAACATTAATTTTTCTGTCAATTAGTATTAGCTTATTTGTCAATTTTTGACTTGTTCAGAAGCTGTTTTACAAATTCTTTGTATTTTGATTCAAAGTAGTTTAAATGTCCATATATATAAATATATATATATATACAATATATATATATATATATATATATAATATATATATATATATATATATACAAGTTATTTTATATACATAGAAAGCACAATAAATGTAAAGTGTCTAATTTTAAGGTTTCAAATAAGTTTTGAGAGAAAAAAATGTCAAAATGTGGGTGAAATAATGTTCCATTGTCATTCAGTGTAACACTTATATTTATGTACAAATTTAAACAACATACTTATTTTGACCTGTACATATTAAAATATACAAAAGAGAACATTTTTGTTAGAAATTAGAAATTTTATTGCATTTTAAATGAGTAAAAAAAATTCTTGCTGACAAAGTTCTTGCAAAGTTTAAAAATGTAAAATTACAAGTAAGTATTTGGGGTAAAAACTAATTTGTCTTTTAATATGTAATAAACTGATTCATGTGGTAAATATGCCTGACAATATTGTTACACTGAATGACATTTTATTGGCTGTTTTATGTAAATCATGGTAAAAATCTAAGATATTTAGTTTTTGCACAGAAAAAAAAAAAATCTATTTGAACAGGCCACTTTCTAATGCATTGAAAGAAACAACAACAATTCAAAGCTGTATTACACTCATTTTTTGTTTTTGTCTTTAACTCATTGGTTCTGTGTATCACTGATGTGTCTTGTTTTCTTTTCATGATTTTTAAAAACCCTTGCATACTGTGGTGATTTCAAACGTACATTTACAACTTCACCTGCAGTTCTCAGTATAAAGGAAATGTATGTGTGGAGCTGCTTCAACATATGCTCTCTTAATTTTTTCCCCCCTTCACTGCAATTGATCTTGCGCACTCTGTGCATCTTGAGTTTCTACATGCGTGACGGATCAATCCGGTCACGCTTGTCAGTTTGCAGCTTAGCAAAATCATGAAACCTTTCACTGAAGATGAAGGCGGATTGAATATTCACTCGGCGGGCACGGCATCAATGCCTCTTCCTCTTCCTCTTATTGCTAGAAAATACCCGCATGAAAACCGGAACGGCCTGACAAGAACACACGTTCTACTCTTTGAGCAGCCTCCTCCCGTGTCATGCCAGTCAAGCCGTGAGAGTTGAGAAGGAGAGAGGGGCCTGATCAGACCTGTTTTACAAGTCTTATGGCAGTGCTGGCAGATCCGCACCGCAGCACCATTCTCTGCTCCCACAGCGCCCGTCAGGATGGACCGATGCTGGAGAGAGCCATCTTTTCTCCACTGTTCAGGCATTTAACAAACAAGCTCCAGATACTTGCATCATAGCTCTGCTTTTGAAAGAGCTCTCGAAAGTTTCACCTTTCCTTTTAGCTTTTGAAATTTACTATGTTTAGAAGATGTAAAGTAAAAACTGCTTCTTTCATTGAAGCTATTATAGCAGGTTTCATTTATTTTTATGTAACAGGTTACAGATTCTGCATACAAGTAGAATTTCAGCCATGATAAGTTAATTTTTCCCCTCACTATGTAGAAGATGCATAAATTCACACCTATTAATCAAGCTTGATACTGTATAAATTACTAAAATGAACTACATTTTCATTTCATTCTAAATGAAGTGTATACTGTACATCTTAATAAACTTAAAATACTTAAATAATCAGGATTCATCACCCCAACAGATATATTTTTTGAGCATCTTCTAAATGTATCCTATAGCCACACAACTATTTATTACATTTATGACTGGAATTAAAAACAAAAATGCTCTTATTCATGCTATAATTAATACATTTCCATTTAATATTTACTAAATGTTTTGGAATAAACGCATGTCGGAATGGCATTTATTTTTTGGAATTGGTATCATTTAATAATTAGTATCTTTTTTAAACTTCTTTAAAAATGACTACTAATAAAATGAGTATATAAATATGTTTTATGTTTCAGTAGTTTTCTAACAGTTAAACAGTTACTTTAGAAAAATGACATTTGATTTTTTGTTATTGTGCTCAGATTTTCTGTTCAGAATTTTGAGGCAGCACTGCTTTCTTTGCCTCCTTGGCCAAAACGCCCCAGGCATGCTGTGTGAAGCAGGCCTAATATTGCTGTAGAATCCCTGAAAAAACCTGTATTGGCATCTTCAGAAAATTATGTGACCCACAGATCAAGCCCATAGGGGTTGTGCAGGTGAATCTAAAAGCACCAAGTCACTGTATAAGAACTTTGCTGACACAATCATTAAACATCATCCCATTACAGCAAAGGTCACGGGGTGTGAAACAAGCCAAATAAACAGAATGTGGCTGTTGACAAAAGGTGACCATAGACTCGTTTTTACAGACTTCTCATAAAACCCACCACATGCTCCCATCTGCAGGGGGAAAGGCCTGGTGTAATATGCATTATGCATGAGTGGCGCCTCTAAAGACAGCTCATTGTGTTCAGAGGGGAGCAGTAGACCTGTGCTTTATTGTATGTTTATTGTACAGACAGATTTGAGTGTAATAAAATAAAACGCGTTGGCTGACGCACCCCAGGTGAAGGTGACAAAGTATGCAGATTAAATGTTCACGCTAACAGCATGTACTCGCATGTCACAATATTATTAAAGCATTTCAGATTATTAAATCAATGCCGTTTACATCCTGCTGCTACTCCGTTTCCGCTTGCTTATTTCTTTTATCCTTTATTTCATAGCTTTCAGTGTATTTGCAAAAATAATCAGAGGGGAATCAAGATCTTGTTAAATAACAGTGGTAGCTTGTAAATTTACATTTAAGCGCAAATAATTATGATAAGTGAGAACGAAGAGACATTTTTCGCTTGACTCTTCCTTTTGACGCCTGTGGTAGGTGGTAATAAGTGGCTGAAGACTGTAGCCCGTGGACCATGTCTTCTCTGTCTTGTTATCCCAGCTCTAAATCTCTAGTATGTTGGCAGTCCAGGAGATGTGTATTCCCAAACACGCTCCCTAACTACCTCCCCAAATGGTAACCATCATCATGGCACACTCTCTCAAGTACTCCTACACACACACACACACACACACACAGCCTGTCGGCTATATTTAGTAAGACTAATTGGGTGTGTTGGAAATCACCATCGACCACGAGTGACACAGATGAAGTTGAAATGAATCTCAGGTGCATTGTTTTATTTTTGTTTTATGATAATATTTTTTTTTTTATTTTTTTTATCGTTCTTTGTAGTGGATGTTTCACTGCATGAGAAAGTGCAGCGGCGGTTTATGTGACAGCTCATTTAAAGGAAAAAAGGTGTGAGAGAATGCAAAAGAGATGAAACACTGTTTCTATAAATGACTTGCTTGTCCTTTTTTTTGTCAAGAGGGCCCTGGGCAGCTTCAGTCCCGTAAGGTGTCAGACAGGAGCGTCTCGCTTTTGATGTCGGAAATAAGTGACTTGTCACCAGGGAGGTAAACAAGCGCAGCATCTCTCATGTGTGCGAGCTGCTGATTGTGTTGCGGGTCAACAGGCCGAGACAAAAGCGACTCTGATTGTGAGACCGTGATGTGTCATTGACAGCCATTTGCATGCAGGTCAACCCATTTATTGAGTTGCCCGTTTATCAAATAACTAAAGTGGGCATTGTCATGCCTGTGAAAAACAGATTAAGTTGTGTTATGGCGAATAAATTCTTTTTAGAAATGTGTTCTCTAGGTGCTCACGGGAAGCTGCTGTGTGACTGTACAGATATGTCTTTGTTAAATCATGTTTTCTTATTGTGAGTAAGCAGCAATATGGCAGTACAGATTAAAATGTGATTATTTTTAGCTTAATAAAATTGGTGAAGGGGTCAGCTTCTATTTATTTACTTTCTACAATTTTTACCCAAGTGACTTGGAAAAATTTCAGAATATTATTATTAGTACAACTTCTTAATTGGTAACAGGGTTATTATACAAAAAACTTCTTGTTACTTGAAATAAATGTTAACTAATTAAATATATATATAAAACGTTTTTATAATGTTGCCAAATCAACACTGCTAATTTTAATTGTTTAACTGAACTAAAATAACTAATATACATATATATACTATAAGTATATATATATATATATAAATATGACAAAAATATATACTAGATTACTTAAAATGACTAAAACATAACTAGATTACATTGAATCTGCAGTGAGCTGTTATATATATATATTTGTTGTGAATTTCTGGTGGTATGTTTTAAATTTCAATCAAATTTTCTTTTTTTTTCTTTTTTTTAATTGAAATCAAGTTGCAGAATTGAATCTGCAGTGAGCAGTTCATAATATGGCCTAGTCATAGAGACAGAATTAATGAGTGTATGTGTATATACATGTTAACTTTAGTATGTGTTTGACTGTATGTGCACACGCAGGCCACACACTGTTCTCCATGTGTTAATTCCACAGTCCCCCCTGCAGTTTACATGCTGAGGTGTATGTAACCTTCCTCTATCAGGTCATGTGTCTGAGTCTCCTAATAAGTGCTGAGAGGCTTCTCTCCAGTCATCGTGGTGACAAGAGCAAACCTTACCCGTCCACAGGGACTCTTTACCTGTCGTAATACCCACAACCTTTTCTGCAATAAGAGCACATCATCCATGGTTTGGAATATGGTTTGCTGATTAGATGAGAGTCTGTTCCTTCAGGCTCCAGGAGAGGGCACAAGAGGACATTCAAAAGTTTGATAAGCATCAGTGGACTCAAGGAATCAAAAATGAACCTTGCATATCAGTTCCAAGCACATCCATTGTTTGGCTTTTGAAAGCAGTGTTAATAGTTTTGCATTTGATTTGTTTCATTTAATTATTTTATAACTTGAAGTTGAAAAAAAAAAATCTGTATTTGTTTTGTTTTCCAGTTAAGCTAAATATCCTTAAACAAGATCAGTTTACTTGATGTGAAATTGCTTATAATATTAAATTTGTTTTATTTTTCTTACATTTTTGGCATTTTTAAGCAATTGTCATTACAATTTTATAAATTTTTTATGCTCAAACCTAAAAAAATTAATTCAGAATTCTCTGTCTAAAATGGTTAATATTTATTATGCACTATCTTTTATGGAAACAGGTACTTTGTAATCATGTACTCTGTCAAAGTCTTTTTACTATATGTCAAACAACAAATATCAGTGAGAGTTTCCATCAGTTCAGACAGATTAATGATGGGTGACGCACCCTTTCTCAAAACAGAAAATAATGTCGGCAAAGCAGAGATAGCTCATCTTGTCAGCCACTGAATCATAATGAGAAAATGTGAAGTATATTTTTATTTTTTATGTCCGTGCATTTCTCTAAACAAGCTCTTTTCATTTGGGAGGCAGCATTGGTGAAACCGAAGCCAAGAAATGTGTAAAACTTTGTTTTTGTGGTGTATTAAATGTTCAGTCACAGGATATTGCTTGTAATCGGCAGTATCTGAGAACAAGAATGTCATTGTCTTACCCCTCATTTCCCGTCCGGTTCAGATGGTCAGAGTGAGGCAAATATTAGATCAACAACATGTATGGAAATATATGATTACAAAGAGATGCTGTTACGCTGCAGACACCTCCTCAAGATGTTAGTTCTCCTCTTTCATTATTCATCTCACAAATACAATTTTACATCATATTTTATTCACAAGTTCCTCTGTGCTTAAAAACGACACCGTAAAAGTTAATTGCAGTGAAGTTTTGAAGAACGCTCACAAGGGCAAACGTGTGTTTATGAAAAACATCTGCTGTCTATTTTTTGCCCATTTGGTCTATTTTACAATATTGATCAGAGAGAAAGATTATCAATGAAATGAGCGTGGCCTTTTAAAATATAGCCTCATCCATCATAAATGCCCTTTATAAGACATTCGCCGTGTTTCTCTTTCCTTTGTTCTTGTGCGTCTCTCTTTCTCAGCTCTTCTTTTGAAAGTGTCTATTTTATCATCATTTGCCCCCCTTTTTTAATGCCCCTCCTCACCATTAGCAATACGCTTGACACATCCTGCGTTTGTTCTAAGACTGTCTGCAGGCTGTGTAGATGCTAAAGACAATTTCGTTTCTCACTAGTCCTGTGAGATTTGTGAACCACCGCTGCAAAGAAAAGGACCTCTGGGGTCGAGGCGGACTAATATGTTAACTTATTTGGAACAATAAATTTATTGTACGTATAACTTTGAATTAGGTGAGCATGTGTCTCTTTTTCTCTCGCTCTCTCTCGCATACACAGGTGGCCGTACTTTCACATCAGGGCATGTTTAATAACACAGAGAGATATGCAACTTCTGCCGCTCTCTGCCGTCCTAATTACATTCGTCTTTCTGACTTCTATGAAAGCCTCTCTAAAACTCATTTCACTGGAGACAAGGAAGCACGCGCTGGCAGCTTTGACGGAGCTCTCATTTTGTCTGTCTATAAAGGGCAGAGAGGCCTCTTGTTTGAAACAAAGAGTACTAAATTACAGCGTGTCATCACCTCTCTCCAGAAATTCTTGATTGTAGCCAGGGCGGCTGTGGACGTCCAAGGCATTAATGGCAAAAATATATGCCATCAGCTTCCACTGACGAAGCACAGAAGCTACCTGAATAGCCATTTATTGGAATGAAAGGAACTCCATGCCAATGAGTTGTGATTGCTTCCATAATAATGGAATGTTCCTGAATTGTTCTGATTGGCACGGCTATTGGATGCTCATTTAAGTGTGACCAATTACACCCATCATCCTGTCACATTATTTTTTATTTATTTTCACTTTTTTTTTTCTCTGCCAAACTGCCAGATTAATTGGAAAGTTGAGCTCCCTTTTCAAAGTTTCCAAACTTGTTGCGACTCGCAACAATAGCCGGAGTACTTTTGCAGACTTTGATAGCGGCACACTTCTGTGTGACGGCTGATACAGAGAAGTCATCATCTGTCCACTTTGACACTCCACACCATGGCATTAACAGTCACCTAAGCGTGGAAAGAGCCGCACACTTTGTGAAGGTTTCCTGCGGACAATTGCAGGTCACGGCTCAAAGCTCTCGCGGCCTGTCGGTCTGATGAGGGGGGAGTATGCGGTTCTTGTATGCCGTTTATAGAGCATTAGAACTGCTGGGCACTCGCCCGCTTACCTGACAACACCGACTGAGTCACAACTGCCGGGGCGGTGGCTCTGCTGTGCTCAGTAGTACGGAATAAAATGTGTGCCGAATTTCTGCCGCTTGTGGTAGCAGCGACCGAAGTCACTTTGCTTTGTGTTTCTGAATTTCCTTCTTTTAAAAAAGAAAATCAATAATTTATTTTTGCTGCAGTGACGTGAATGTTTATTAAATTTGATATCTAATAGAGTGAGGAGAGTGACTTCTTACCTCAAGCAAGTGAGGAGGATTATTTTTCTCCTTCCCTTTGTTTTTTATTCACCAAACGGTTCACAACCGAAGTCTTTTGGATACTTTGCAGCTTATTGTCGACTCCCCCACACCCCCACACCCCACCGCACTTCAATTCGTCTTTAATTAAGAAAAAATGTTGAGGCTGAAGGTGAATTGCAGATAATGAGCGGCAAGGTTGGCCTGTTTTTCCCCTTTCCCTCTGTGCGCCCTGTAAACCGCTCTTTATTTTCGCTGTCAACGGTGGCTGCTCCTCCAGGACAGCTAGAAGCCTAATGAGCTACAGGGGAGACAATAAAAGACTTTCCTCCCTCCCTGTCTCTTTCTCTCTCTCTCCGTTTTTTCTTACTGTGTCTCTTGGTGTGACAATAGGCCTTTGCCAGTCACTGGCTAGGAATCTGTTTCTGTAAGGGCGAAGTTTAGAGTTATACATTTAATCAAACCCTGATTAGATGAGAATTTAATCAACTTCCATATTTGGAGAATAATTTTTATTTGTGTGGATACAAGAGCTGTCAAAAGGTGCAATGATTTTATTATTTTCTAAGGAAAAGTTTAGCTTAAGGGTAGAAGTAGCTGGTTTCTAAGCTGGCATTTAGTTGGTCAAAACTGGTTTTTACTGGTGCAAGCCTGTCATCGAGTGGTTGAACAGTATTCATGGTTTAAAATCCAGCTTTACCAATTTAGCTAGCTCAGATTGAAGAGATGGATTTTCCATCGAAGTAAGGCTTAGAAATGTGAATGTAACTTTAACTGTATTTTTCCATCATGCTATTAAGAAGCAGGTTTCTTTCTTTCTTTGAATTTTTCTTTACACTGAAAGTGAATATTGTTCAAGTTGAAGAACCAGCATTATCAAGGTACCCCACAGTTCAGACCTCTGTATTTTTCTGAATTGTATAATAAAGTTTGTGAAATATTTGTACTTTGGTGCTGTGAGGATTTTGCAAAACATAACCATCTCATGAGCTGCCTTAGCGGTCTAACACTGTTTGTCAATGTCAAAATGTTTGAGATGACCAAATTAAATCAAAGTAGGACTAGGAGGGCTTTATGTTCACAAAAACTGCCGAGTGTGAATTTCAGCGTGACGATTCAGTTAACAATCATAAAGTTGTAAAGTTGTGTTAATATGTAAGTTGCTAAAGTACATTTAATATTCTAAATCCACCAATATAAACATTAATCTGTGTGACGAGACATGAAACATAAAAAATTTATCTGTGTGACGAGACATGAAACAGAAGCAATTTTCATCATATCATATTTTAAATTCATTTAATAAACTTTGTGACGAGACATGAAACAGAAGCAATTTTCATCATATCATATTGTAAATTCATTTAATAAACTTGCCTTGCTTTCCTGGTAGCCTTCAGTAAATTCACTTGTCTAAGAAAATGATTCATAAAACATATAAAAATCAGTTGACCCTATGTTTACTTCAAAATAAAAAGCTCTATTAAACCCAAACCCACCCCAGCAAGCAATAAAGCCCTGCATATGGCCCTGAGTCTGGGGAATGTTATTTCGTTCCTTCTCCTTTGAAAACTGTGTTTGCTAAATGCACTCAATTCATAGACATTGATGTAGTGGTATCATAATAGCAGTTAATATTTACATTCAGTTTCTGAAATGAACTATAAAGTGCTTAAAGCAAAGTTTAATTGTAGTTTGACTAGGCCTCTGTATCTAGATGTCTTATGACTTTCCAATTACTGAATGACTATATTGTTACCCCTGCCCTTCATCTTAACAGGGGGGAAATCTCAGATCTCACCCTTTTCACAAGAAAGTGAGTACTTTAGATATCCTTTTGTTTGATACCTCAGAGCATGCTCCAGGCAAGGTTGGCATCTTGTAAACCTGAATAAAGGGACGAAATGCAGCCTCAAGGACACAATGCCATTAAAAAATAAATAAAAAAATAAATAAAAAATAAATGTAAAATAGTTAAATCTTTTTTTTTTTTTCTCATGAATGTCATGAACATTTACACCACACCATAGATGATGTTTTGCAGTGGAAATGAAATGTGAAACTTTTTTTTGTTTGTTTTTGTAATAAAATAACTACTTTCTTTACTAGAATTGTATGGATCCTAAAAACACACAATTAAATAACATGTGTATTTACTTTTTTAGTAACACACTTTGCTTGATTTAACAAAATTGCATTTCTTTCACGGCACTTGATTTAAAATCATGCACAAAAAAAATTGTGTTCACATGAAATTTATTTGACTATATTTAATTGATTTTTCTTCATGCATCATGTCTTACATTTTAATCTCAAGTTTGCTCTTCACTGATGTGGTTGTATTTTTTAATATATTGTATTTTTTAAAACATTGTATTTTTTATTTTTTTGTAGAGATGATGCCATAACTGATGGAGAGTCATAATAGTTGAAAATGTGAAAAATCATTATAACATAAATATTTAAATGTTTTATGTTTGTTTCAGTTTTTACATTATAGTCTCGCACATTAATACATTCAGTTGTGTAATCATTTGTAATATACATTTTTAGTTAGCAGTAGCTAAACTTAAGTTTGGTTGTTGTATTCGGGCCCATAAAAGCCTGTGATTTACTGCAAATAAAATTTTTCCCAAATTCTGTGTGTTTTCTTAGTTTTTATCTTAGCTTTTATATGTTTTGTTTTAATGGTTAATTACACTGTAGTATTCACAATGATGTCTAACCAACTAATTCATGAAACATTAATAATTTAAATAATTAATTACAATTTCAGCAATAATAGTGCCTTATGAAATGTTTATATATATGTATATATATATATATAGAGAGAGAGAGAGAGAGAGAGAGAGAGAGAAATTATGTGTTGTCTGTTTTATTTATTTATTTATTTATTTATTTATTTATTTATTTATTGCATTCTGAGTTTATTTTAATACAAATACTATTATCAAAAATATAAAAATGGTGGTGAATGTGTCAAATGAATGCACCTGACTTTTAAAATGTAATCAAATACAATTAGAACAATTTCTTTCCTTTTTTAGCAAAGTGCTACTGTAAAACAGAGTTTTACTGTTTAAATTGAAATATAGGTAAACACTGTATGATACTGTTTGTTTTTTCTTAAAATATTATTTAATAAACTATATATATTAATAATATTAATACAATTATTACAAAAATTATAAATATTAAAACATTTTAAATTTAATAAAACCAGAAAGTGTCAAGAGTGCTTGTGTAGACAAAACTGCACAGAATTAGCAGAACGTGTATTTAAATAGCAGTCTTTTTGCATATTCACAGACACAAATCCATATCCCAATTTCATTAGATGTAGCTACAGCTTTGCTTTCATTTTTTTTTTTTATCTTAATCCAATTTTTTGCCATATTCCACTACATTCTGTTTTATACAGTAAATTCCATGTTGAGCTCCACAATCCCATCTGCATCATAGAAATCACAGGGCTCCAAAAAGTGTACAAAACCCCATTTGTTCTGGCTCTTGAGAAGACTTTGAAGCTGATCAGTAACAGAATTGCTAACAATAGGATCAGGAGAGATTGTGCCAGTTTTGACCTTTTTGGTGATTCAGTTGTGTTTCACACAAGTACACATAAGAGCGGTCAGCTTGGCGTGTCTCTCTGGGAGAAAGACATATGGCACGCTGCAGCCAATGGTCTTAATAAGTGTAAGGACATGGAGATGAGGCCGGGTGTAAATGAGAATGGGTCTCTCTCCCTTTCTCTTGCTCTTTCTCACTTATGATGACTGGTAAATCTGGCAGGAGGTGTGTGGCTGATTGGCTCCTTGTGTCTACCTTTGATAAGGACTAGCCGTGTCATTGCCCTGCATATGGAAAAATTCCTTCAGCCACAGTGCTGTCCACATAATTTCTTCTTTTGACTACTTTGGCATCTTTATGCACTTAAATTTGTAGGTTTGACGTAAGTGACAGAAAAAAGTGAGGTATATACATTCAGTCATTTCCCTTGGACATTGGAGCATTATAATGGAGAAAATAAAAGTAAAGGAATAGTTATAGTTCAACCAAAAAATTACATGTTTTCCCTATATGCAATGTTTCTCTCTCTCTCTCTCTCTCTCTCTCTCTCACTTAACTAATTCTCCTTTTGTTGCATATAGAAAAAAAACTTCATATAATTGAATGCGGTTAAATATAAAGAAATTCTCCTTTTGTTGCATATTGAAAAAAAAGTGTGTGTGATGTGATGGATACAGATAAATCTGAGAATGCGAACTTCATTAAATTGCTCTTGGTTAATGGTGGCATAGAATTACTGTCTCATGTTAAAAATGCTAATAACATTACAACTGTCACAGCAAATTATCAGAAAGTTCCTGTGGTTGTTTGCAAATGTTCGAATTAAGTCAGACTCAGAGTATTCAAATGAAGTTGATGGGTGAAGATAATCATGCTGTGGGTGATTTTAAAGCAGTGGTCTTCAACAGGGGGTCAGTGGCATCGCTTTATGGGGTACACCAATTATTGTTTGATCTCATGCTAATTTCTATGGTAAATTAAAAATATACAAAACTACCATATTAAGACAACTTCAAAACTAAAGTCAAGAAATTGAAGTTTAGCTAAATGATCCAGTTTACCTCCAATGTTTAAATGTATTAAGTAAAATGTACGACTCTGTACACTGGTATTGATTAATCCCTTAGCAGTTTGTGAAAAAAAAAAAAAAAAAAAAAACACATAAATACTACTGTGGATTGTTTCTTTTGCTATTGGACCAAATGGGAGCACAAAACTTCTATTAGTTATAGTTTATGTTCACTATAGAGAAATCTGCACAAATATGACAACTATTGAGAACCGCAGAAACATGAAAAGGGGCCCATAGGGGCTCCCTTTTGTGTCTCTTTATCTAGCAGGGGGTCTTGAAAAGGGTTGAAGACCTCTGCTTTAAAACTCAGAAGGAAAGGTGTGTCTCTCATTTTGATTTAGGAAATATGTGCTACATACGTATTCCACCCCTAAAAACCTATAGCTTGACTGCATATCTAGCATGGCTGCAACGATCGTTCAGTAAATTTAGTCTGCTGGGAAATGGCATTTTATGAGGGTTTGGGGAACATGTTTGAAATTCATTATCAATTAATATTTTGAGAACCAGTGAGCGAAACTAGTGTGTTGAGAAGTGTGCAAACTCAGACAGTGATATAATTTGGCTGAATTTGTGCTAAAGCCGTGGGGATGCTGCATAAACAGCTATTTATTACAAAGTACCCAGTACTGATTAGTTGTATAAAAATAATATATATGATAATCATTTCATGTGTAGAACAATTGATGATTGTAACTATAACAGATTTATCACTTTTTAAGAACCTATCGTACTATAAGTGAGTGTAGTTTTTACCCCTCCAGTATGAAAAATGAAATCAATGGTGTACATCACTGTGCTAGTGTTTAGAAATATTAAACAGTTGAAACGTCTTCTAAATATTGACCTCTATCAAATATGGGTGAACACGTTCTCTGTCCGTGCTGCTCAATGGATATTCAGTGTTCTATATTCCTGTCCATATAGCACGTATTTCCAGCTCTACCTATGCATTACAGAAAAGGCAGAAAGAGGCTTTAACTGCATTTTATCTATATTCCTTTTTTTTCTTTTTTCCAGAGAGCCCATTCTAATGTTTGTTCTCAGCTTAACGGCACGGTAATGTCGTGCTGTCAAAAAAGGAGGGCGTGAAAGGGCTCCGTCTCAATGATTTGCTAGAAGAGAAATGCAATTAGCCTACCAGATCCACCGCTAACTGCTTCCATCCAAATCTGCAATCCACGGCACACTATGACAACAGCATTATATGCCATGACTACAAATGTGTCCCATGCTCTTCTCCCAGGCTCCATTAGTAATTGTAATGAATGTAATGTATCACAAGTAAGTGCTGGAGGTTAAGACATAAATCCACAATCTTAAAAAAAAAAAGAAAAAAAGAAAGGAAAGAAAAAAAAAAGAACAGTAAACATATCGAAGAGAGTGTTGCATGAATAATGTAGCTGCCTGCACCGAAATCAAAGCAATATCCAGTTTGTAAATTAGTGTCAGTGCAAGTCCTTTTAGCCATAGTCTAGAAATCTGACATGCTACTCCATTTCTGCCTTCTTCACTTCTGCATAAGAAATACTCTTAGAAAGGATTTTAAAAAAAATAAATAAACATAAATGAAATGTTAATGAAACTTCTTGAGTGGAAACTTTTTGTACATTCGGTTTGTCTCATACACTGCCTGCAGGCAGACAGCTTATTAAAATGACCCCCCACCTTCGCTTGTGACTTTGCCTGACTTGGTCATTGTGTGTGACTTTTCCTTCCCGACTTCATGCCTGTGGCAATGTCATTAATGAAAAGACAGACTTCGAAGAAGAAGAATTTATTATTCATGTGTGTTGTTTACCAGGAGATGAAAGGACATAAACTGTGGTTTGTGTAGTGGTGACTGTCGGGCACTGTCTTGTAACTCCTTTTGGCTGGTATGAGGTTTAATATCATTGCAGAGATGTTGTTCATAAACAGTGGGTTAGTGTTTTAGTTTATACCAATATTCAAATCAAACTGTGCTGCCTGGAGGCATACACAGTATCATAACGTGCACCCCAGGGCAACTTTGCATCTCCTACAAGGAAAGATCCATCTATAATTCATAAATTCCCCAATATGTCCTTAACAGAAGTGTAGTTGTTGGATAGGGATGGAGTTCACGACATGTAAGGCCTGCTAAGATTTGGCAATAGAGAGAGGTGGGCTCAGCATTGAACATCTCATGCATGTTCCTTCTCCAGTTCCTGACCTTGGATTTGTTTCTAATGCTCAGTATTTAGTTAACAAGTGTTTGTTTTTCCTCTTCAGCATGCCTGGCATGCTCTTTTCTGTAAACCTCTGTACTTGAGATGAAAAGAGGAACAGAAGTCAGTGTTTGCAGGTTTTCTGTACCAGCAGCCCACCATACCCATAATCACCCCCTTCTGTGTGAGATAAGAGATCTCATATGACAACATAATGAGCATGGAACATCATCCTGGGTGGGTAAACACCATTTCCAGACCTTGTCAAGCAAGGCAGATGTTTCTGGAACGTCCATGGGTGGCTGCTTATTTAATGACTGGACTTGTTCTGGAGGAGAGGCCCCAGTGTGGCTTCTCAGAACTCAGCCTTGGTGACATTTAAGAAAGGTTGAAATAATTACTGGCATGAAAGCCTCCAAATCAGACAAATTTAACCCAGATGTTATAGAAAGGCTAAGTGGGAAATGCCAGCCCCTAATTAAGTGCTTAATCGGAGAGGTGTTGAAACAGATAGGCTAGTTTGATGTCTAAGCTGAAAAGCTCATTAAAGATGTGTCATTTGACCCTTGTTCCTTAATCTCCCTTAAGAATTACACCCCACCGTCCAATGACGGAGGTAATAAAGCGTCCGGGCTGATAAAAGGTACACCAAAATACCACTGCTCATCAAATTAAGCTTCAAATGCTGTGAAGGATGCTGGGGAACAAAATGTCTGTGTAGGAGAGAAACATTGCTAACTTGAATTCAATCCATAGGTGCATACAAAAATTTAAGACATAGTCATTTCACAGTTCCTTCTCAGCTACCTTGCTGTCTCAGGCTTCATGCACATTATATTTTGGAAATTTAAGAGTGCCAATTACCTGTTAATTTATTGTGTATGTGCAAAAGCTGGACCTACATGAATTTATGTACATGTATGTATGTATTTATTATATTTTTTTTTTAATTATGTATGTAATTGAAATATTATTTCAACAAACAAAGGGTTTCAACAAGTTTTCAAACAAAAGTCTTTCTCCATTTGAGTACATAGGAGTTTGGTAAAGGTCAGGTTACTGAAGTCAGTAAATTCATAAAACAAGGAAAAATGAAATGTACCCTACTATTTAGTTTAAATTTAGTCTCTTTTATTTTAATTGTGACATTTGACAAAATATCTATTAATACTTTAAAATATAGGGGATTGTTTGTTGTTGTTGTTTTAGTAGTGTCTACATGATGCATCCATCATTTTTTTTTTTTTTTTACTTTTCCTAAACTTGCCTGCTTGTCCTATGGAGGGTCAGAGTTGTTGGAGCAAAAATGGAAGGGTGAGAGGTGCCACTTAAGCCATATATGACATCTGCTGACATGAACTCCTCAGATCATGGATACCTAAGCTTAAAGTGTGGCATACAGTATTTTTTTTTTTTTTAAACCGTGGTCACAGTGACCATCAAGCATTCAGCCTGGAGGCAAGTTTAACCATGTATTTGTCTCCAACATCATTCCCCCTTTCTCATTCTGTTTCCACATCTCTGTCTTTTCTCTGTCTCTTCCGAACACGTATTGTTTCCCATATGCCATCCACATCCCCCTGCTGGGCACGGAGCATCTTTCCCTCTCAGCGCATTCAGTGCAATCAGTTGCGTTTTCACCGCGCCGCATGTAGCAAAACATACAAGCAAGACAATGAAGAAGAGAGAGTGGAATGGGGGCCATAAATGGGACCAATTTGCCTTCTCCTTCTGTCTTTGTTTTTTAATGAGCACATTTTCCCACCAGCAGGTTAAAAATATCAAGCCCTCCCTAAATGATCATATTCACCATTGCCTCGCTGTTCCAGCCCACTTTGCCAGACTGGTGACATTTTCTCTAGACGCAACGAGTGCTGTTGCCTTCCATACACACACACGCACACACTCACACATGCATGCATGTAAAATGCTTATAAATGAGACATGTGTGCTGGCAGCTGTGTGCAGCTTTTTCTGTTTTGGAGAGGAGAAACTCTACGATTGCTCCAATGGGTCTGCCCACCTGCTCCTCTGTGTTGACTTGCCCTTCCACATTCCCATTTCCTGTTTCTTTCTCTTTTATCTAACTTCTCACTAAGTCTTTTCTTGTTCTGTTCCTAACTTCTGTTCAAGCCCCCCACCCAAAAATAATCAGATATGTTTAAGTTTCCCCCTCCCAGTATTTGACATTCTTGATGCTGCACCCCATTATGCACAGCTCTGTTTGTTCTTAAGATATATATATATATATATATATATATATATATATATATATATATATATATATATATATATATATATATATATATATATATAAAGTTTGAAAAGTTACTTTTTTTGTAAAATGTAAGCAGATAAACATTTAAATTTGCACAAATGTTTTACAGTAGAAATGTTAAATATGGCAGTAAAATCTACTGAAGCAAACTAACTCAATTATTTTTGTTGTCAAATTTTGCCATTTTGAATTGAACACATTGGCTGTTATTTATGGAATTCATGCAATTCATGCCATTTCCGGAATATAAAAATGGCAAATAGATTACTTCACAATAAATTCTATTTGTTTTACTATTTATCTTTTTTATTTTTCCTTAAATTCCTTATTTATTCCTTATTTCCTTAAATCCTTTATTTAATTCATTGAAATGAAAAGAACCATTACTGCATTCCATACATTTATCCAAATGCACTTTTAAAACACTTTTCCCCTCTATCGTTTCTTCCATTCTCTTTCATATTGCCTATGTTTGCTCTTATCGGAACAAGAGCGAGGATGTGCAGTAAATTGTGAGGAACTGTCCTCTCGCTGAAGTGCATCTGACAGCCCATGATCACACACAAAGCCTGTGCATAATTCTGTTTGTCCTGATGCTCAGACAAGATAATGCAGCGCTGATGTCTTTGCCCAGCTATTGGATTACTTAACAAGCAGATAGGATTTCTGACACGCAGGTTATAAAACAACACAATAAGAGACATGGTGCGGATAATTGATCTTGTTAAACAATTTGTTCCAGATGTCAAAAGTCTTGGGTGGACTTGCGCTGAAGAATACATCTTAATACTCCAAAGTAGATCTGGCTCAGACATTACACAATAAAAGCAATATAAACTGAGTAAATGCCTTATAAACTCGGTCTGACTGAGCTACTCATATCAGGGTCATTACAGGGTATGAATGAGGTGCTGAATAGGTGCCTGTGCTGTTCTGCCACACGTCAGCAGCACTTATTTTTCCCTTGAGGCAGCAATATGACTCCTCTAAATCTATTCACAACATCTGTTTTGATCAGCGTAAGAGATTTCACTGTAGCTCGCACTGAATACATCACAGCCTTCTATGAGGCAGCGTCATGGTTACAAGAAGCCCAATTAGAGTCACTAAAAGCCTTTTATGGCTTACGTATAGACGAGTCAGATAAATGACACAGTGCATTTTAGATTTCTTTTATCACTATACCCATTCTGGAGTCACTTTCTGTCTCACAGCGGGGTGCTGTTGTTCGGGTCAAGATCGGGTCGTGTTGTCAGTCAGTGAAACGGCTATTAGCTCAGGTGTGGTCTTATAGATGCATTCTCACGGAGAGGTTGGTGTTATATCAACATACTGGGAATTTTCTGTCTATCTGCCTGCGTCATTGTGAAGCCCTATGGCTGGCCAGAAACAGCTTAGAGCCTTGTTACGTTGAGCAAATAGTCACTAAAAGCAAATGAAATATCAACTGTGGATGCCAGGCATGAACCTGTACAGCAGCCATTGGGTGGTGATGAATATGCTATACAAATACACAGGATGAGTAACTGAGGAACTGTCTTCAAGGCATATTTTCATTCTTTAGCAAACTTGTTTTGGACACAAACAAAACCAAGTCAGATCCTGCAAAATGCAGGATTTCGTTGTGTGAGATTTGAGGTTTATGGTTGTCATTTTGATAAATGTTTCTTTATTCTTTCTAAGAATGAACTGCCGTTTATTGTGCCTGACTGATTATGTGATTTGCTTAATTTCTTATTATTCTTTTAATTTATCGATTCTCATTTTCACTTTACATTTAGGTTACCAATCGTCTAACGCTCATTTCAATTTATTCTTTAGAACAATAATAATTTAAATATATGTTTGTATTTTAATTTTGTGATGCCTAAATTCACTTTATTCTTAGTTTATTTAGATTAAATAGGTCAAATAAAATAATTAATATAGGATGTAATATTGGTGGATTACATATTAGCTGCAGCAGACAAATACCAGCAGTTTTTTTATTTTTTATTTTTTTTTTCTCAATAAGGTATAATCTGTAATAAGCATGTTTATAGAAAGGAACCCTGTTTGCACTGAAACAAATTACAACAATTTAGCATTTAGTGCTTGGTTAAACTGAATCATGAGTGGTTGGAGAATAACATACTTTATTTTTTTGTGATTGAAAGAGTGCATAAAAGTGCTGCAGCTGTTGAGTGAATTTTCCCCCCATGCTTTATGTTTACTTTGGATATAAATAATGCTATTGGCAGAGGCCTGTGTAAGAATTCCAAAGACAGGGATTTTTGTATTGATTTTCTTGTCTCATAGAGTAGCCACATGCTTTTGATTACAGATGCAAAAGCAAGAAAGCAGTGGAAACACTGCAGGTGTGTCTGTGCATAAGAGAGGAGATTCTGAAGACATTCCATCCCTATGGGTTGTGGTTTCACCCTGTACTGGAGTTAATAGAGGTCACTGCAGTATGGTCAGGAGACTGAGCCTCCATTTTCTCCACCCACTGAAGAGAAATGATAGCCAACGCTGAAGTCACTACCCTTCTGGATATGAGCTCAGTCTCACCCACACATGCTTCAACATCATCGTTCTCATCCTCTTCACTCAGCATTTATTCATTTGTATTTCCCATTAAGCGTAATTAAAGCAATGATTCATCAAAGAATTTAAATTCTGTAATTTAGTCACCCTTACCCACCCGTATGATATCTACTGTATGCATATAAAAATGACAGAAAATCAGTGAGTTAATCAAAGAACTGAATCTGTCCAATTTGTGAACGAATCATTCTTTAGAGCTAGTTATTCAGTAAGTTTCTTTATCTGAGTAACAAAATGAATGTTCATGAATCAGACTCTGGGTCTGGCTGTCAAGTTTAACCCACAGACTCTTTGATCACTGAAGGGGAAGATTGTCAGTGATCATTAACCTTTTCTACACATAAAACTTTTTTATGACTTAAATGTACTTGGAATATAGAGCAGTGTTTTATGTTATTTTTGGTGACTGAAAGAGGCTATGAATGGTTTTGCTTGAAAGAACAGTGTGAGGATTCTTAAATTCTCATTTTGGTGAAAAAAATAATACCATACAGGTTTAGAACCTCATAAGGACCTAATAACATAATGGTCTGTTTCTTAAACTATAAGGTAAATTGTTAAAATGCACATTGTGTGTGTGTGTGTGTGTGTGTGTGTGTGTGTGTGTGTGTATGTGTGGTATATTTCGCTTTAAATTAGTTTTTTTCTCTTTGCGTTGGTACTTTCTCAGTACTTTCTCACTCAATAATTGGCTATGTCTCCCCACACTGCTCCGGCTCTGTCCCTGAATGAACTTTAATTCAGAAAGTGTTTCTGGAGGATGTCTGTTATCTTGACTGCAGCCCCCTACCTTGAGGGACTCGTTGAGAGCGTGTTCGTCAGTCAGAATATTTGATAATAGCACATTTCTTCTCCATTGTTTTGTTCCTTTTTTTTAAATAATTCACATCCTCTTTGCAAATGAACCGTAACATAAGTCTCAGTTGTCTGGCATAATTAGTCTTGAATAGCCCTGCTGACATAAACTCATAATTGGTTTGAAACCATAGAACCAATTGGTCACCCATTCCATTAGTCATAGTTTGGTTTTCAGGCTTTTATTGCTTTAGAAAAACAACTACATTGGCTATAGAGAGTCATTTAAAATCAATGCATATTAGTCCTTTCAGTTGTTTCAAAATAAATAAATAAATAATAATAATAATAATAAAAACATTTAAATATTATAAAATTGCTGTTTATAACAAAGGATTGAGTCAATGGGTGCACACTTTTAAAGAAAAGAAAAATTTCCAGACTTGATGGATTAAGCCACTGCCAACTTTTAAATTTTTCTTTTCTTTTACAGATGGAAGAGTTTTTAAAGACTTAAACAAACCGTCTTCACCCCGTAGCGTCGCCTGCCCTCATTAAACACAACAATTACATTTGTGTATCAAATCAACACCCAATTCATGCAGTGTGACATTATCATCTGTATGAGGCTCAGCGCTTTTACCGAGCAGGAAGCGAGTTAAGGAACAATTAGTGGCATGATGGGAGGAGATATTTAATGCCTAATCTTCCTTTTTTGCAAAACACAAAGAGATAACAGGGCCACCGATGGCAGCTGCGACAGCAGTTCTGCTGAGCTCGTAAAGTGATCACAGAGAGAAGGAAGGGGGTTGAGAATAAAAAATTAGTGTGCAAAACCATGAAGCTGGGCCCAGCCCTCCGACTTGGGCTGAAATATATCAGTGTGTCTGACACAGATTTTGTTTACGGTAATTAAGATTATTTCCTTTTCCCTTACAATTTCTTTTCGGGCATGAATGTGGGGCGCCATCTGGGGAGTTCATTCAGACTGTTGTATCTGCCCATGCTTTCCCCATGTGAGCAGTACATGCATTTATGACTGTACAATATGGCCTGATTGAATGAAGGTGTATGAATGTGGTACAATGTCCATTATGAGTGATTACACCTGCCAGCTCTTACAATGGCAGCTTTGGAAAACGCTGGAAATTGGTGAGCAAGAATAAAACTAACTGAAGGTTTTTAAGAAACCTACACATCTGTTTCTGATTTCTAAACTGGGGTGTAGAAAAATGCTACCTAAGAATTCATTTCGAGGTTTATAAGCAGTTGTGTGCGTGCCATATATGAACACTGTTCTGAATTATTCAGTCAGTCTAAACTTTAAATGGATATTGTCTTTATTTATACTCATGAATATTCACATTATGACTCATTCAAAGTTAATAGGTGGTTAGCGTAGACAAACAAAGTGATCTCCCTCAAGGACAAGGTGTAGAGTCTGGCACAGGTATCAGAGCAGCATCTTCTGTTTTAGGTGTGCCATTGAATCACACTTTCAAAGGAGGAAGCTAGAAGGAAACACTTACTGCAGATGAGAGAACTGTTCTAACAACCGTCTTCAAAGCAGAATGGCCTGTTTGGAGGATTCTTTGAAAAATGTGTATTGAATATGGACTTTGAGACAGAGGCTCCCATACAGAATCAAAAATGAAGCTTAACTTTGATTGCAATTTTGATGTTATCATGGCCGCCCTGAACAGTGAATTGTTTGCCAGGTTTGTACACCATTCACAAGTCACAACTGAATTGAAAATGTCTTTTTAAAATATTTTCAGTTTGCAAATTTGAATTGAGGTAGCAACAGGATTCGGAATTTCACAATTTGACTTTCCATGTAAGGAAGAGGAAAAATGAATTAGTGTTTATTCAGTCACTCGGCAAAACAGCTTTAATTAATTTGTTTTGCGAAATATTGTGTTTATAGTTGTTTTGATAGAAAAAAGTCTTCGTTTCAGCAAGCTGTCAAAAAGTTGGGTCTGGTTTGATGTCAGTAATGTAGAACATCACTAGCTCTCTATTTTCCCCATTCGTTTTCATTGTATGAAAAAGAGTAATACTCAGTTCTACAAAACTTGTCCGTTTTGTGTGGTTCATGGAAGGGAGAAAATCATATGAGTGTGGAAATGATGGCTGAATTTTCAGTTTTGATTGAACTATTCCTATAATGAAGCTATTGATCCTTTGACCCTTATACTTGGCCTGTCAAATTCCCAAGAGTAAAGAACATGACCTTCAAAGTAATGTTATTTTGCTTCTGTCCTGTATATATGAGTTTCAGCCATATGTCATGGACAGAATACTTAAAGACGTGGCTGATATTCTGTAGGGTGAGATAACTGGTTTAGATTGGTGGTGAATTATTATTTGTGCATAAGAAATTTTCTATAAATGTGTCCGTCTTTTTTTTTTTTTTTTTTTTTTGAAAGACAACCAGCTGAAGTGACATTATCTCACTGACATTTACAGACATTTGTGCTACAATTTCAGGTGTCAAAAAAGCATGTCTTACTCAAAATTAGAAGAAGTTGTCTGCCCTCATGACTTCCCAGATGTTCATGTGTTGCCCTTGGTATTTCAGTTAAAACTTTTGCTGAATATTTTTAAACCTTCTTGTCAGGTTGCTCACCATTAAGCGATCTTCAAGTTCATCCCAAGTATACTTGGGCAATACCCCTTTGTGCTTTTACACTGTGATAAATATACCCTCTTCACTTAAATGAATTGTTTTGCCTTTTCCCAAGCAATTCCAAGTGAATTCGACATGTTTTAGTTCTGATGCCATCTGTTCCTTAAAGACCACAGAGATGTTACTTTTTTGTAGCTCTTTGTCTTTGTCTCAGGTGTGTGCTTTAAAGAGGAACATTGTGTCCTTTCTACTCAACTTTCGAGAAAACGATGTTCCTACAGGATACACTTGATGGCATTTGTGCACTGATCAAGGGCACTGAGGACACAGAAGTGAATGGAAAACGGCAATTAAGAATCTTTTTTTGTGATAGTTTCCCGGGTGATTGTCCTTTTGAATAAATGTGTGTATACGTACCTACTTAATCATATTTTAAGGACAAATCTGTATCCAAAAGTGAGGTAAAACTGACAAAATCACCTTTTGCAGACTTTTGAAGTCCTCAGTTGTATGAAATGTAGTAAGAGCAGCACTGAAGAGAAAATAACAATTTTACAGTTAACACAGGTAATAAATACATACAGATACATAAATGTTGTGTATTTTAAAATTAGTTGTTTTACTTTAAACAAAAGATTCTGTTCTTGTCATCATTTCATTCCATTTCTTCTTGTAGCATGTATATTTTAATATAAGCGATCAAAATTTCTGTACCTTTGTCAACAATATAGAAATGACAAACTTTCTCTTTTAAGGATGGTTTCATTTTGAAGCTGCAAGAATGCTTATTTTTTTTAGTATAAGTGCTCAGAGTGCTGCGCATGGATGGACATGATTCTATTTTTTTCTATATAAATATATCCTTATAAATCATAATTTTATTGTCAGTCAGCAACAGCACATTGAATCTGAGCTCCTATTTTACTCTGTATGGGATTGCAAATGTTTCTGGCATTGCAACTTTCATTTTTCTGAGAAGACTTTCTGCTAGAAGTTGGAACATGACTGTGGAGATTTGCTTCCATTCAGTCACAAAAATCAGTGAGGTCAGGCACTGATGTTGCCCGATGGGCTCTGGCTTGCAGACAGTGTTCTTGTTCATCCCAAAGGTTTTCAGAGGTGATCAGGTTTGATTTGGTGCAGGTCAGTCTAATTCTTCCAAACTGACTCAGTAAATCATTTAATTTAGGACTTGCTTTAAAAATTACAACAAAAAAAAAAAAATAAATAAAAAAATTGTACCGTGTAAAGTTTTAGGCACTTCAGAAAAAAATGCAGTAAAAAAAAAATTAACATACAAAAAACACAAACATATAACTTCCAAACATTTTGGGGAAATTTGCAACAGTTGTCAATTGCTTAGTTAACTTGCTCACAGGTAGTTGTTCCAACCATTTTGGGGAAATTTGCAACAGTTGTCAATTGCTTTTGCCTTTTCATGAGATCCCATATTGGGTCAATGATGCTGCAAATATTACTAGTTATATTATTCATATTTTTAGTCATGTCTTTTCCTTTAATATTTCTTTAAGATATATATATATATAATATATATATATATATATATAATATAGATTAATAGGTATTCGGGTCATATAATTAGAATATCATCAAAAAGTTGATTTATTTCACTAATTCCATTCAAAAAAAGTGAAACTTGTATATTATATTCATTCATTACACAGAGACTGATATATTTCAAATTTTATTCTTTTATTTTATGATTTTTATAACTGACAACTAAGGAAAATCCCAAATTCAGTATCTCAGAAAATTAGAATATTGTGAAAAGGTTCAATATTGAAGAAACCTGGTGCCACACTCTAATCAGCTAATTAACTCAAAACACCTGCAAAAAAATGGTCTCTCAGTCTAGTTCTGTAGGCTACACAGTCATGGAGAAAACTGCTGACTTGACAGTTGTCCAAAAGACGACCATTGACACCTTGCACAAGGAGGGCAAGACAGAAAAGGTCATTGCAAAAGTGGCTGGCTGTTCACAGAGCTCTGCGTCCAAGCACATTAATAGAGAGGCGAAGGGAAAGAAAAGGTGTGGTAGAAAAAAGTGTACAAGGAATAGCGATAACCGCACCCTGGAGAGGATTGTGAAACAAAACCCATTCAAAAATGTGGGGGAGATTCACAAAGAGTGGACTGCAGCTGGAGTCAGTGCTTCAAGAACCACTATGCACAGACGTATGCAAGACATGGGTTTCAGCTGTCGCATTTCTTGTGTCAAGCCACTCTTGAACAACAGACAGCGTCAGAAGCGTCTCGCTTCAAAAAAGGACTGGACTGCTGCTGAGTGGTCCAAAGTTATTTTCTCTGATGAAAGTACATTTTGCATTTCCTTTGGATATCAGGGTCCTAGAGTCTGGAGGAAGAGAGGAGAGGCACACAATCCACGTTGCTTGAGGTCCAGTGTAACAGTTTCCACAGTCAGTGATGGTTTGCGGTGCCATGTCATCTGCTGGTGTTGGTCCACTGTGTTTTCTGAGGTCCAAGGTCAATGCAGCCCGCATACCAGGAAGTTTTTAGAGCACGTCATGCTTCCTGCTGCTGACCAACTTTATGGAGATTCAGATTTCATTTTCCAACAGAACTTGGCACCTGCACACAGTGCCAAAAGCTACCAGTACCTGGTTTAAGGACCATGGTATCCCTGTTCTTAATTGGCCAGCAAACTCGACTGACCTTAACCCCATAGAAAATCTATGGGATACTGGGAAGAGGAAGATGAAATATGCCAGACCCAAAATGCAGAAGAGCTGAAGGCCACTATCAGAGCAACCTGGGCTCTCATAACACCTGAGCAGTGCCACAGACTGATCGACTCCCATGCCATGCCGCATTGCTGCAGTAATTCAGGCAAAAGGAGCCCCAACTACGTATTGAGTGCTGTACATGCTCATACTTTTCATTTTTATACTTTTTAGTTGGCCAAGATTTCTAAAAATCCTTTCTTTGTATTGGTCTTAAGTTATATTCTAATTTTCTGAGATACTGAATTTGGAATTTTCCTTAGTTGTCAGTTATAATCATCAAAATTAAAAGAAATAAACATTTGAAATATATCAGTCTGTGTGTAATGAATGAATATAATGTACAAGTTTCATTTTCTGAATGGAATTAGTGAAATAAATCAACTTTTTGATGATATTCTAATTTGTATGTATATATATACACACACAGATTTTCAAACAAACACACACACACACACACACACACACACACATATATATATATATAGTTTGTTTTAAGATTTCCAAAAAGGTTTTTGCAAACATTATAATAATGAGATTTTCTCATGAATTATATATGCATGTTGCTGGCAAAATTGAATGCATTATAAATTGCTATTAAAAATATATATATATTATATATATATATATATATAAAAATTAGTGTAGTCATGGCATTTGTATCAACCCAATTCAACACTGGCATCGGTAAATGAAAACTTGCGTCATGCTGCCTCCACTCTGCTATTTCAGTAGAATATTAAGACGGAAAACACAACATACACTTATTAGTCTTTTGTTTCTTTAAAATGAGTCTGCACTGAAAGTAAGGGGCTTAGAAATTACAAACTATTTGATCTGCCTGTATGGTGGCAAGGCTGTAGCAACTCTTTATAAAATGAACTCTGCGTAGTTTCAGAGTTGATCTTTCCACACTGATCCCCTCCACTCCCACCTCTGTTAAAGGTGCTGTGGGTGATTACAGCTCCTGGGGGTCTACTGCTGGATGGTTCCCCTGGGGACAGCTGTCCACATGGGAGCAGCCTCTCTAGAGAGCCCAAATTAGAGGGTGTGTGACAGGTGCGGTGAGGGGGGCATGACGGCCACCAAATTCCTCTGTGCATTAGATGGATACAGAGAGCGGGAGAGAGAGAGAAAGAGAAAGTGAGTGTGAGAGTGGGCTGAAATATTTATGATCAACGACTTCACAGGGCAGTGCAGGGCTTCAGCACTGTCCCCCTGGGGAGCAAGTGGACTCAGTCAGTGTGCCCGCCGGTCCAAGCTGACAGCCCCCCGATGGGTCATTAGTGAGCATTACCTGAATGTGCACACACACACTTACACATTCTATATATATATATGCTGTATATATCTTGTTCACTCATACTATTCTACAGTATTGTCATTTTGCCCTACAAAAAAGTTTGAGCGGCTTTGAGTTTTATAAATGCCTTTTGATTTTTTTATTGTATCTGTCACTTGTTCACAATGTGATGATGACAAGTGCACGGTCCAGTGGCCTGAATGGCCAGAGGAAAAGTCGATTGCACCCTTATCTGACATGATTTAGCTGTACGTCTCAAGATGACTGGTGCCAGAGATAAAAGAACAGCCGTGTTTATCCCATTAACCAGCTTGCATTTGTACTGAATAGACCTTTAATTCTTGACCCTCTCGCCACGCTTTGATCCAGGTATCTTTGCGCTGTGCCGTTGTGACCACGTTCCAAGAAATACATTTACTCCTTTAAAATCCACACTGAAAAGGCTTGTTCACGCTAAACAAAACATTCTCTGGATGAGGTGTGTGATCAGCCTTAAGAAAAACACACATGCCTGCACATTCAAGCACAGATTTTGTCCCGGCTGCCTGAGACTCCCTGCCAGCACTTGGCTGCATACTGCACCATGTCATTTCCATCCAAAAGCTCATTCTCTTGCTGTGCATCAAACAACTTGGTGTGCAATTACACACAATTAAAGTTCAAGATGCACTTGAGGCCATTATGACGCCTAGCTGAACACATTTGAACCGCTGGGTTGTGCCCACTACACCCATTCAGCTCTGGATCCAGTGAAATGTTTCATTTGCCCAAAAACAATGGAGCAGTGACCTTTGGGTTATGCAATGAAGCAGTTGTCCGTGAATGGTGTTCCAGATATTGGGTGACCTTGAATTTTTTTCTATTGACCACTGAATGCCACATGAATACATTCACTGAAGGCTATTTCCTTCTTTTAAAGGGTTACTCCACCACAAAATGAAAAAAATAAAAATAAATTGTCATTAATTACTCACCCTCATGTCTTCCAAACCCGTAAGACCTCCGTTCCTCTTCGGAACACAAATTAAGAAATTTTTGATGCATTCTGAAAGCTCCCTGACCCTCCCATAGACAGCAATTTTTTGTACACAAAGAAAACAAAAATAATGACTTCATTCAACAATTCGTTTCCTCCACGTCACCGTAGCGGCATTTTGGATACGTTTTCTTATTATTATTAAATCATAATAAAGTCATTATTTTAGTTTTCTTTGTGTACAAAAAGTATTCTCATAGCTATGTAAAATTACGGTTGAACCTCTGATGTCACATGGATTATTTTACCGATCTCCTTGCTACGTTTCTGGATGTTGATTGTGTTACTTACATTGCTGTCTTTGGAAGGGTCAGAGAGCGCTCAGAATTCATCAAAAATATCTTAACTTGTGTTTCGAAGATGAATGGAGGTCTTAGGGATTTGGAACGACATGAGGGTGAGTAATTAATGACAAAATTTTATTTTTGTGGTGGAGTAATTCTTTTAAGGCTGTTATTTTGACTTTCAAGTTCGACTTGACTTTCAATTTCGACTTTCAACTTTTTTTTTCTTTATTTTTCTAGTGTTAGGCTTTGGATAAATTTAATTTCCACTAATAATAATTTTCAACAACAATAATTTAATAATGATTTTCAACTTCAAAATTAAGTTAGACTTGAGATACAGTGCCTCCCAGAATTGAGGCAGAGTGACATGATGTTATTATTATTATTATTATTATTATTATTATTATTATTATTATGGTTAAGTAATTATTATAAGTCATGGATTTATTATAAAATAAATTCATGAATTACATTTTAAACATTTTCATGATTCTTCATTAGCTGTTGAGCAGATTCATTCAATCTGAATTCATCGCTGCTATAAAAATACCTTCAATTTTTTTGACTGTCATTCTTCAGTTATTCACACTAAAGTGCCATAATGAATTAAAATTGAATATTTGATTTATAGTATGACATTTTTGACTTTTTAAAAAGTTATTGATAAAAAATCATGTCAGATGTACAGTATTTCTATTTTTTTCTGCAAAAATCAAATGACAGTAATGAAGTTTCTGTCCTTTTTGCCCCAGTTTGGTGGTCATCTTAGCCCAATGATAGCCCCCAGTCATGCATGTCAATTACATACAGTAATGTACTATGTAAATTAGCAAATATTTCCATTTATTTACCATTACTTTAGCATGTATAGGATGATGATGCATCATAACCAATCTTTAAGTATAGTTTAGAATTTAACAGTGGACTCTCATCTTGCCCTACATACCCTGCTTGAAAATAAATCCAGCATCCTTAATCTCTGTCTCAAACAGGTATTACTTGTTCACTGTGGTGCATGGGGATTTCACACTTTAGCAATTTACCCATAATGAGCTTTCTCTGGGCTGTGAGGGCAACTGAATCCCTCTCCCTCTGGCCATGCCTGTGCGCCAGTTGCACACTTTAGCAAGTGACCCATAAGTGTGCCAATCCTCATCAAATGCCCAGTCCCTCTCAGTGCTGCACTGCCAGATGGCACGCCTGGATGGAGGCAACATATTGCAGCACTGAATGTCCTCAAGTAGACTCGGTACATTGGACATTAATCAGACGGCTCTCTGCTTCCCTGTCCGTGTTTGGATGCCGAAGTGCCAAAAATCACAGCCAGTCAGTTTAAAGTGAGAAGAATTGCTCTTCGGGGAGCCAAGAGCAGGAAGCGTATTTTATCCTGGCGGGAACTTGGTCCTATTGTGTCTTGATTGAGTAGTCGCTGTCCTCTCCCTATGTCCCTTAAGTAGGCAAAGGTTACAAGAATGTCAGCTTGTACATTTGAATGATTGATTCTTCTGATTGATGTCTCAAATTTGATTTTCAGTTTCCGTGTGTTGGACTTTTTGAGAGCAAAACAATCAAGTTAAGCAGGATGAGAGGAAACATCTATATTAATATTTCAACTTAAAACGTTCGTAATGTGCTCTGCAAACACACCCCATTCAGTAATGTCAAATCGGAGGCGATCCCTAGCTCATTTCTTTGTTCCTTGTGGGAGGAGGGAGGAGCGACCGTTGTATATACACGGGTAATATGATTGATTCACATCGTCTACACCAATTTCCCCTTCAGTCCACAACGCAATTCTTTCAGTGTGACCCAGCCAACCCTCCCCACCCCCCCGCTGCCAAATGATAAGTGAAGCCATTAGAGTAAAGAAGGCAATCTGTGCACAGGGTACGGTTAGCAGGGTCAAGTCATCTTCCGACTCATTCATCAGCTTTATAATGTTTATTTCTTAGTTAAAAAATTAAAGAGGTTTCATTGTCTTTCTTTTTAACTATTGTTGTTCTTTTGTACATCTGTAGACTTTTTGGGCACTAATTTCTTGCATGCAAGAATGCATTGCCACTGGATAGCCTATAGACATCTAAAAATTTGAGCTGAAAAACATATATTCTCTGCGGGCCCGTTTTTATTGAAACCCCACTGAAATTAATCAGAAGCCGAAGATGAAACTGCAGCTGTCTTTGTTTAATGTTTTTCTAAAACATTAATGTGTGCTGAACCCTTGAACTTTGGAAAGACTTAGTCTGTACTATGCAAATCAAACAAAGACGCATGAAAACTAAGACAATAAACCCATCAAATTCTGTCCAATGCCACATGGCTGTGTGTGTGTCCATGAAAGTGCTTGGCTTATTCTTGTGCGGGTTTTGTGCCGGGCCTCTCTAATCTAAGATTTATTGACCATTAGTGAACTCAGAAAGTCATTACAGTTCATTCTGCTTGGGGCCTGACGTTTTATTAGGACAAATTTCCCCGCTGAGAGCGCGCACCAGCGCTGAACTGCTCATGCTTCCCACCGTGTGAGGTCACGTGACCCGCGGCTCTCCTTTCCTCTTCCCCCCCTCGCACACTAAAAGCACAGTGTTACTGAACACCAGTCCATTACCAGGGTGCGGGACCCGCCATCGAGAGAGATGGTGGGAAGAGATGCCATCTCACACCCCATGACTAATTATGTGAAGATGCAAATCATTTTGCCACGATCCCTTTCTCCCCAATCATTATGTACGCCTTTGATTTGTGTTCTTCAATCAGAGAGGTGACACAAAAGTTGTGGAGTGTGCGAGACTGAAGTTCACTAAAAGAGTTGAATAAATGACTCTGTGAAGTCTTTTATCCTTTTTATAATACATCAGTGTGTAAATACAATTACATAGACACTTTATGTGTTTTTGTTTTTAGTTTGATTTTGCATGATTTAGTTTATATCAAACCTTCCTTTGTTTTAAAGCTGGGCTTAACGACAAAAGTGACATATGGGACAGAATGTTGTTTGTGCTAACTCTCACCGGTTTTTTTTTTTTTTTTTTTTTTTTTTTTTTTTTTTTTTTTAAAGTTTTTCATTTTTTAATTGCAGTGTCTCACAACTAGAGATGCACAATATACAGTATCGGTACATTATTGTTACCAATTAGTCACATATACATATATGTATATATATGTATATATATGTATGTATATATAATGATATTATATATCAGATATATCTTATAATATATATATATATATATATATATATATATATCATATATCAATGTATATCAATATAGATAATTTATCTGTATCAACCAATTATATATTTAATTGTTTATTAATGGATTATCATTTCTATCTCTTAACACTTTTTAAGTACATTTGCTGTCAGTTCATGCCCACTTAAAGTTAATCTTTTTAAAAAAGTAGTAAAACTGTTAAATGTTAATCACATTTATATATTTCCACAAAATAGCATAGAATTTTAACCCCCCTTTTTTTGGTATCATAAAAATTATTTTTGGCTTGCAACACTTTTTCCCCCCTCAACTTGTTTCAGCATTTGGGCCTCTTATCTGCAAAAACAACCTAAATAATGCAGCGAGTGCATTTATATTTGATCTCTTCTCTTCTCTTCTCTTCTCTTCTCTTCTCTTTTTATTTTTCATATCTGGTTCCAAGGCTTTCTCTTCTTTTAAATTATATCTATTTTTAATAATATCAAACACAGGCTTTTTTTTTAATAATAACTGTTTGAAATGTTATTAGATACTAGGTCAGTCTTTTATGTTGGGTCTACATACTGTATGTACAGTAAGAGGGAAGATTCGGTTTAAACCAGGCTCTGTAAATTCAAATGTAAGCAATGCTCACTGAGTCTCGCTGGTCTGTTATCAGCATCGATCGGACGACACGGCTAAATCGCACTCTGCACTTTCATGTACAGAGAACAGACATGAAAGAGGCAGGCAGGGTAACAGTGTTAAGAGTTTTCCGTTCAGCGATCGCAAACGAGGTCCTGCACCATTAATGAAAATAAATGCCGAGGGGATTGGGCCCAATAGGGCTAAATGAGCAGCACAGCTTTTTGCGTGTGTGTGTGTGAGGGGTGGATTGAGTTACTGTCAGTGTCAGCTTGACTTTATGCCATCCTTCCTCTCCATTTGGGCAGACAGTTCACTTTATGAAACCATCATTCTGCCTCCTACCCTCTGTGTCTTTAGTGCCATAGGGGGAAAAGGGAGAATTCCATTTTACTCATGTCACCCATTCCTCTTAGTGAAAGTGAGGGAGAGCCAGAGAGGATACGGAAGCACCAAATGGGACTCTTTTTCATTTGGAGTGATGCAGGGATGTTCTGGAAATATTACATGTTCATTTGCACTTGTATTTAGATGTTTACATGCGCAGCACATGGCCTCTCATCGACCCTTTGCATGCAGTCGTGCACGTCTGCCTTTGACGGCCCCTTGCTTGCTTTTTGTTTTTACACACAGTTTCCAGTGGCATCTTTGGGCCAATAAATTGGGATTTCCCTCCAATTAAAGGCCATCTGCCTGTGTGCCTCTGTAGAGGCATGGTGTGCCGTATCCTTCCACCCAGGGGCTAGTGTATCTGTCTTTTTTCCTTCTCACACCCTGTCACTGTCAGTCTGCTGTTTGCTCCTCTTAGGCAGCGTTATACTAACATTTTGCCAGCATCCCCCCTGATGTCTCCCGCTCTCTCGCATCCTGTTCACCACGCTTGGTTACTCTGGCCATGGCCTCTTTTAGAAGTCTGACCTTGCTAATTGCTCTGGACCCTAGTGTGTGTGTGTGCATGCATGTGGCCACTGTCAGAGCCATGACTAATAAGAGAGAGCAGATCGGAGCTGGGGAGATGGGCCAGCAACATGGTGTCTGCCTGTTATGGGGGTAGAGAAGAACATGGAATGGAGGCTGAACTTGAAAGGCCACCAACAGCTCTTTTAGCCACATGCAAACTTGCAATAAGGGCTTTGTTCAGTTACATGGTCTTGCAAATTCTGTCATCATTTACACACCATCTTGTTGTTTCAAATCTGTATGCTTTTATTTATTTTTAAAATTTCTTTCTCATGAAATGCAAAAGTATAAAATGTGGTTTCTGTGCTCATTTGCATTCATTTATAAAGGACTGGGGACTGAATCTTTGAAACATTAAAAAGGAAGTAAAGGCACCATAAAACTTTAGTCCCTGTACCATTGTTGTTTTGACTGATTTTTTCATTGATCCAATTTATCCAATTTATGAAACAATAATAAATAATTAATTCACAAATCAGACCGATCTGGTTTTCTGTTCAGCCCACTGAATACTAAATGATCTGGCCACACTGGAGAGAAAGTATGTTATCAGTAAATATCCCAAATTTTACTCTATTCCTGACACAAAGCTATTGTATGGCTTAATTTGGGCCAGTTTTATGAAATGATTCTGATAGGAGTCCTTTTATTGAATCCTAAAACAGTCGGTCCCCGTTCATTGTAGTTAATAAAACTAAAACCTTAAAAAAATAAATAAATGTTGTCTGAAATAAAATATAAAAACGGAAACTCTTTATTTCAGCTAGTTGCTGAAGCAATATAAATAAATAAATAAATACACGGGAATAAAAAAAGACATTTAAAAAAACTAATAAAAATGACAAAAGTTCACAACAGAATTACTAAAATTAAATAAAGGAAAATATAAAAATAAAAACTAATTCACAATATTACTTAAAAAAAACTATAATAGTATCCCAATTATACAAAAATAACAGGTTCATTGTTATTGCATGGTATATTGTCTTCAGAATGTTTTCTTTCAACATGGGGGTGTAAATAATGAATCATTTTTGGGTGAACATTTTTTTTAAAGATGTTGTGGTCATTATAAATGTCAGACTAGGTTTCTTTAGGCATCTCCATACATTTTGCATTGTTACACCAATATCTACTCCAGCATCCCATAACGCACTTGCAAAGGTTTAATGATTACACAGATGGACTGGGATTGACAAATATTAATGTGTTTTGTGGTTGGCACCCCACACAATCAGAGCGGGAAGCGCTGCGCTGGTGTTTATCATCACACGTTATGCTTAGCTTCTCTTCTGATGCTTAGTAATCGAGCATAAATCAGACTCGCAGCAGTTTGAACTCAAACCGTGCACTGTAAACAACTCTACCTCAGCTCATTTTCCTTCTCTCCCGGCCCCCACCGTTCAGAAAAAGAGTTTTCAAAACCTCAGAAATGCACCACTTTAGATAACTCGCCACTCTAGGTGGCCTTGCTCTCATTAACACCGATATACAGAATGTGTGGATGTAAAAGAGAGACATGGTGAGAAAAAAACCAAGCCAGACATGGAAGGATAACTTGTTTTGCTTTGGTTATCAATTTTCTCATTATATGCAAGATAAAGCAATGGCAACTTTGCGAGTTTGGAGACCATAACGAGGAGGAGAAGCTACCATCTGCGTTTCATCTCCGACGGCCACTTTTTTGCGATAATGAGCCACCCAGTATGTGTACCTCTGCTGCCAAGTGACGATATGTGGACGTCTTTTAGTAAGGCTACTGCTTTCTGGGTGGGCGAAACCATACCCGAGCTTCTCCAATTACTGAGACCCTCCAGCACCAGTGGCTTCACTGCCATACTGGAGCAGCTCTTATGACAGCACGTCAGTTATAATGCCACCCCATGTCACTGTCATTCCCATAACTAGGCCTGACACGCTCGCCTCGCCAAAACGGTTCTCCAATGTTCTCATCATCTAACATTCACCACAGCGGAAGCCTCAAATTGAACAGGTATATTCCATGCCTTTATGGAGCATGCCTACCTGATTGGAGCATGGCAGCATGCAGTGACATAGGTATAATTGGCCGCATCTGTTCAGATAATGTTTTTACCCTCAGGCAGCATTCATATCGATTTAGATTGATTGAGCCATAGATTAACTTGTTATGACTCTTTGCCTATTACTACGAATTGATTGCCAACCGAGGCCGTAACCGGTCAGAAAAGCGCAATTGCGGAAGATGTGCATTGAGTAATTGTCCCGAATCCCTCGAATGCGTTTTGTGGGGTGTTGTTTTGTTATGGGTCCGTCTCGCCAGCTTCGAAGGGGTATATTTGAGTGCGTTAGCATGTATATGTGTCAGAAGTTCTGACTGTTAGAGATTAGTGCCCAACAACATTGAATATGGAATAAGCTGATGGGCGGACATACTCGCCGGTGTTGACTTGTGCATTGTCCGTTTCGAAAGCCATGCTATTATGTGTAATCCCCCTCGCTCCGCTGCCATTGATCTAACCCACCCACTCGCACAGTGGGCATGACAATGTGACGAGAAGGTTCGCGCTCTCAGACGGTGTGGCTCTGATCCTGAGGAAACAATTCCATCTATCTTCAGTAAAACACAAATCCCCCATCACACACCAGTCAAATTATCATCCATATCAAGAGGCTTTCTGTCAGATAATGTCATTTTGTGAGGCCAGATGCCAGTGAGTGAAAAGACATGAAAGGCTTCTGGTCCCTGCAGACAAGGGCAGCAAAGGATGACTCTTTCTGATATCTTTAGATCTTTTCTTTCCAGCTCTCTTTCTTTCTGTTCTTAAGGCGTTCAAGAGGATCATGCAAATGTATCATTCTGTCCTCATTAAGGGTGAGAATCCTGGCACTGTATCCATCTTTTTGAATAATGTTGATATAACTGTGCTGTTGGCGGATCCCCCTATACTCCACACAGAGATCTATAAAAAACACTCTAATAATACTAACAACAATATTTTGGAAAAAAATATATACTTTTTTTTTTCACTTTGATGATGCCGAAATCAAAACAGTCTGTAAGCTTTGAAATAATCTTTGCTTCTGCACAGCGAAATATTAACAAAATTAACTTTTAGCAGATAGATACATTTAAAATGTACAGTCTTTAGTCCTATTTAGACATTTTTTTTTTCTTTAGAAGGTCAGGTACATTAAGTTATACATGTTATACAGATTTGATTTTAAGCTGTCTGAATCAAATATGCACAACGTTAACAATAGTTTTATCACAGCTTATTTATTTGGAGTTTTGTTGAATGCCATGAATGTGAAATTTCTTGCTGCCTGTTGCACCATTATTTTTTAGAGGATTTAGATTTAGAATCTTTTTTGCTAACTTTCTGGATAAAACCACAGTAATACTAAATGCCATTATTATTATTATTTTCTCAAAATAACAAGAGAGAGATAATGATTTAATGTACATGAAGTTATGATGGTGTAGGCTACATTTTGCATCATTTTTTTGCATTCACTGTAAGGAAACTCTGTGCCTGCATTTGTTTATTTATTTTTACAGTGAAATAGGCTATTTTGTTGTCAGACTGTGATCCTTTCTCGGGAAAGGCTACTTTTTCTCAATGTGGTTGCCTGCAAACGTGCAGACATCTACTTTTCAGCACCAGTTGCACAGTAGCACATTTGAAGACAGGAGAAATGAAGAGTTCAGATACAAAAACCTCTAAATGCCATCTGAAATTTTCATTTAAAATTTATATTTTTATCAGGATCCTATGTTTAGGTTCAGTAATTTTACTCTATGCAATAAAAGTGAAATAACTTAAATATAGGAGCCTGATAAAAATACTAACTTTAGAAGAAAATTTCAGATGGCACTTAGATGCTTTTGCATCTGAGCTCTTCGAATAGTTTTGTTAGTTTTCAAGTTCAGATATGTTCAGAGCTAAACCTTATTCCCCAGCCATAAACTGTCACAACAGTAAGGTTTTTGTTTAAACTGACCCAGTATTTTTATGCCCTGTCTCTTTTTCTCATGTCCTGTTTCTTTTTCACTGTATAAGAGGACACGATTCAATTTGTGTGCGTTTTGCTTTTCATATGTTGTACCGTTTTAGAATCTTAAAATAGGAAAGGCACGCTTTATGTAATGACTGATGCTACTGTCAAACCATTTTCTATTGTATGCGACAGAAAAGAGGAAGAAAGTGAACAATGCACTTTCTTTTTCAGTTTAGAAACAGAGTCCGAGGCTGTGAGGCATTAGAACTGTGAATTAGTACACACTCCTGTTGCTTTGTCCTTACAGAAATTATCCTCTAATTAGTTCTATTATTCTGTAATTGTCGCCTTAGTGCTGGTCAGCTAAGCTCAGACAGTATGAGTGCTAAAGCCAAAGTAAAAATATTTTTATCTCAACCATTACTTGCACAGATAATCTGCTTATTTCATTTCCTCCAAAGGGTTCTTTTTGTATGTATCAAAGCAATTCTTCAAAATTGTCAAATATTTCTCTTCCTCTTTTGCCAGTTGATTTCAATATGCGAAATCTATTTGCTGAAAGAGAGCTGTGGCAAAGCTTTGAGGAACTTATTCTGAATGCCTTTTGTAAGGCCCAAGCTTTTGGTAGAAAATGGCACTCTGCAATGAAAAAAAAAAAAAAAACAGTTTCAATCAAGACCTTACTGCCAGATCAAAATAGTAATATAAACTGTTTAAATGCCTGTAAATTATATCCTGTCTGCATTCAGACTGCAATCAAATCTTTGATTTCAGTTAAAATCTTCTGTGCTCTAAGTACTTGAGCAGCGACATCCAGTTTTTTTAGCTGTAGACTTTAAGTGTACATCAATAATTCTCATATTTTTCTTCATCCTAATGGCTTTTAAGACTTTTTGAGTTGGTAATTAAATGAAGTACAACTGAGATCTTCATTAAGTCAACAGAGCAGGGAAAAGTAACCTCTGGGCAAATCTTTTATCTCTCGGTATGCTTGGATGAGCGGGTCGGTTTCAGATCGGAGTGAGAGACAGAAACATCAAGTTCAGACTCCACACTTCTCACCTGCAAGTGTATGTGTGAAATATTTGTTTATGAATGCTTGTGTGTATTTTTGCATGCATGCAGAGTAATGCTGTGCCCATTCATGCTTGGATGACTTCCTCAGGTTCAGAGCAGCGGTCCATATTGGCAAGGGATTAATTGTTGTGTATTATGCAAAGGATGTGAATTCTTTTGTATGAAATGAAATATGCCTATTTCTCACTTTTTCCACTCTGTTTCACAATGTGCCGCATGCAAAATTATTTATACTTTACAAGCCGAGTGAACGACATGCGCTTGAATGCTCCAAGCTTTATTTTGCTTTCATTTATTTTTTTTTTACTTCTTACCAAACTCGCAATTTTAAGCTTACTCTAAAACTCTCTGCAGCACTTTATTTAAAATATGAGGGCTTTTTGCAAGCACACTCTTTTTCCTCCTTCAAAGTGCAGTGTTTGTGTGGAACCCTGAATTTGTGGTTTTATTTACTTTCCTTACTTGTCCCCCCGGCCACTTGCCTCCCCGTGTGCCATCAGCTCTGTATTTGAGCCGCCAGTTTTATCTGTCCATAATGACTCCTGCATCCAGCGTTTGTAGAGAGTTTCAAATGAATGCATCAGCGAGCCGGCGTGGGCCGCTGGTTGCGTACCATGCAAGGGACCAAATTAAAGCGCCTGCTCTCTGCGGGGCAAGTTTGTCACGTCAGCTGATTATAAAAAGCTCACATCATACTCCTCACTTATTTCCTGACCCTCAGGTCTCTGGAGCTCCAGGGGGGATGAAGGGAAACTGGGAGAGAGAGTGAGTTAGTGAAATGGCAGAAGTCCAAAACCAGAATGTTTTTCCATAGGACCCAGGCTGGTTGGGAAAGGTCACTAGGACTGAGATGAAGCAGGCTGCGGAGAGTGGGGTTGCTGGGTAATTGGAGCTCTCGGCACACTGGCACTAACCCATGTTGTACTGTTGTCAGAGAGGTCTCACCAGCGCACGCTCTGCAGAGTGGATTCATACGTTTGTCAAAGTAAGAGCCCAGTGACCATGACTGCTGTTTTTTAAGCATACCATACATGATTCGAACTCACAGCTCTGCCCTTGGCAATGAGTGGACTCCAGGAGCGGGCTGGGACATTGAAATGCACTATGATTTTCCTATAGAGGCTGGCAGGAAAAATGTCGTAGCTCTAGTTTGGGCTACTGAACTAGATTCTCCCGTGTCTCGCAGTGGATGCCAGGGTGTTGTCAAATCAGACAGGCTTTTTTTTTTTTTTTTTGCACAATAATATGAATTAGTTAGAAGTGTGTGAAACTCTTAATTTAACAATGCAGTTGCAGAAGAAAGACTGTCGGGTTGTTATTCTAAACAGAGCAGTGGCTGTCTGTGTGTAACGGTGAAGGGAGAAGGCGTCTGTTTAGAAAGCATGTTAATTTCTGTCAGCCATGAATAATCCCCTCTGCCAGACTAGTCCTCTGCCCACACAGCGGTCAAAATGGAAACAAGGCAAACTAAAAATTACCCACACCATTGTGTGTCTGTCTGTCTGTCTCTGTGTGTGTGCTCTGGTGCAGAAAATATGAGACAGCAGATGTACACATCATTAATATATATATATATATATATATATATATATATATATATATATATATATATATATATATATACAGTCTTTTCCAGTCCATCTCCGAAAGGACAAAAAAAAAGACATTTTATCCTGAATTTTATAGGGGTAGATTTGTGATTCCATTTCAGCAAAAATAAATATAATATCTACTTAAATAAGGTCTGTTGGCTAAGGCCTATTAGTTGACATGACAAAGGTTAAAGAGTTTGTTCATATAAAAATAAATGTGGTCATTATTTTTTTTTCATTCTGAACCAGGGCTGCTTTTTATTTCTGTATAAAAAAAATAATATCATATAAAACCATACAATAAATAATAACATAACATAACATATCATATATCATATCATATCATATCATATCATATCATATATCATATCATATAACATATCATATCATATCATAATGAAAAAAAAAAAAATACAGGGTATGTTCCCATCATGTGTACCCTAACTAATATGTAATTCCTACTGTGTGTTCCTTATATGAAAATCCCATCTATGTTTCCTAAATATTGCATTTCAGATGATGTCCTTTTGCTGTTATTCAGTGCTTCGAAGCACATATATTTTAAATAATAAGTGTTTACAGTTTAGCCTACAGCAAACCATGTATTAAAGTGCTGTCAACAGAAGTACAATGCTCAGATTCATGTTTTGTTTAGAAAATGCCTCAAGGCTCATTAAGGACTTTGAGATTTTTTATTTTCCGCTCTGTGCCCAAAGATTAGATTAGATTCAACTTTATTTTCATAGTACATTTAAGGTACAAGGCAACTGTACATGTAAAGCAGTAATGTAATTTTGTGTATAATGAGATGCAATTGGGATTGAAATTCAAAAATAATACAAAGAACGAGATTAATGAAATATGTACCTTCCTAAATTACAGAATGTTAAATGGTTGTCTACCACAGGTATCCCAATGCTCCGATAAGCCCTTTACAGATGCAGAAAGCTATGCGGATGTCAATGAATTTTAAAACTGGAATGAGCTAGATGATGTTTAATGTGTGCCAGAGAGATTTGTCTCTCTAATCTGTATATTTCAACATCCTCATTCATATTAAAAGATGCCTTAGGGATCCACACTGAGATTTGAATTCATAAAGAAAGTGCCACCGGGCCAGTGTTGGTCAGACCGTGTTTAAATCCTGCTCTTCATCCAGATGTGAAATTATTAATTGCAGCTATTAGTCTCTTCTCGTGTTATTTTGGTACACACCAGAGGCGTCTGGGTCTGCTCTAAATATTGAGTGCATTTTGGGGTGAAGTTCAAAAGAGGATGTATTTAACGAACTGACTGGGGAAAGGTTAGTAAACACTAAATAAAAAGAAGTCTCCTGTGGGAAAATATAGTTTTGTTATTTTTATTTCTTTGCTAACTGTTATGTGATTAAAAAACCCTGATGCCACAGTTTCATCAAGACCCTTGCACTCATTTATTTTATTTTATTTTATTTTTTTTATTTTTTTCATGTTTTGGTTCTAAGTTCTAAGCCTAACTATTCATGTTTTTTTGAGTAACATTTTCACAAAGAACGTGACGAGTTCCCTTGGAGAGAACTGAACTTTAGTTTGAATGACAGCAAGTCTCATAGGAACTGTTTCTTTTCTGCTTATAGAAATCCTCAAATCCTCATTCAAATTAAAGTTGTATGTAGCTCATTCACACACTTTTTCACACACAATTTTTTGTGTTATTTCTTGATGCCCTACTTAGAGACCCACGGATGAAGCATTCAAACAAGACCCGACAAAATGCATCAGGGCTTTTGTTGCAATATAAGGGAGGCGGGTAAAACTTCACTAGAGGGAGCTCTAAACAGTACCTGGTGATTAAAGAGTACAGACAAAACCTTTATTAAAAATAATAGATAATTCTACTGCATAATTCTGGCTCTTGCTTGAAGCTCCATGAAAATGGAATTATCAGTATATTATTCATGAATACAGATTTTTCTCTGAAATGACACACTAACCCAAAATATGTCAATATAAACACACTCACAAACCTACACACAGACAAAAGAGACAGGATTAAGGAAAGAATGGTGTTCTGCACATCTTGTGTTGCGTGGTAAATTATTCCATTTCCTGGCAAGGCTAATATCTGCTCATTTGCAATAACTGAGAAGGGATGAATCGGTCATTCATTCATTTATAACAATTATCATTGTTTTGTTTTGCTTAGTTTTGGGTTTTTTTCCCACTCCAAATTTCATTGAGGCAATAATCAAAATGTTAAATTCAATAGCAAGCATAGTCATTTGTCTCTGGAATCATTACATCTGCTGAAAGTCTTTCAAATTTTTCATTTTAGGACTGTGATCATTATCCATTATAAATTAAACTTTAAATTTCCACAGCATTCCCAGAATGCCTGAGGCAACCATTATTGTAAAATGTTTTTTTTTCCCCTCCCTGAAACCTTCTGTCAGCAGTGCAAAGCAATAAAACAGATAATGTTTGTATTCTATTTTATATGTGTATTTGCTCCCCTAGCTGTAATGAACTGTTATACAGTATTAATGTGTTGGATTATAATAGGATACCCGGATTCACTTTTAAGAATGCGAAGTTTAGTTTATTTATTTAATGCCATTGTGTGGCACGTCATTCTAATTGCATGTGACCCTGACATACATGACAGCTAAAATCTACATGCTTTTTGGGAGAGAGTATATTTATTAGCAGAATATAGTATAAGATAGAGCGGGCATTCAGATGAGTCTCCAGAATACCAATATGGCTGCGCTTACTCTACAAGTCAATAACGGGAAAAAATGAGTTTGACAGTTCAAAGAAAGCACCTGCATAAAGCAATGCAAATATTGTTCCAGCTTCTCAGTGAACCCTAAAATGTATTCAGTGCGATTTCATATTCAGGTGTGGAGAGTTATAATTAGCCATAGAGGAAGGCTTTCGGTGCTTTCTCAATATCGATGTAGTTCCTCATTGGAAAACACCCTTTTCCCTCCTCCGTTGTGGCGAGATGACACTTCAGTGTCAGTTTATTTACCTCATCTGCAACATGATGACAGCACAGTTAAACAAAGATGGCATATACACACGATTGGGAGAGAGTGATTAATAATGAATACAGAGATGATGGACGGAATGGGGTTTTCCGACCATCGCCTGGCCATCAGGTTAGGATAACTTCGGATCTCATAAATATTTATTGCACTTTATAAGTTAAGTGTTGTTTTCTCCACAAATCAATTCAGTGGCAGTCCGTTCGAGTCCATCACTGTCTTTATTGGTAACAATTTTTAAATGTTTTACACCAGTTTCCAAACATAAACCCACTTTTTTTTGTCCTGGTAGCTTGGCTTAACAGGACGCCGTGCGGTTCGGGACTTGCTTAGCTTTCGTCCCTCCATCTGCGTGCTGTCTCGCCATTCTGAACACGATTAGATTAGCATATCTAACGCGCCATAAAGAAGACCTGCTCCGGCTGTGAAAACATTGATTTGATGTTGATTCACTGCTGACTGGCCTGCAGTTTTATGTCGACACCTTGTCCTTTGTGGTCTGTTTTCATATATAAAAAGCACAGGAGTTCCCTCAAAGTCTTTTTTCCCCCTATGTGTTTGTTTTCCTCTATTACTCCCTTCTGAGTTTGAATTGTTCTTCCCCATGTCCGAAATCAAAACTGTTCTCACTTGCATGGATTACGATTAGCCATGTGGGAAGGACAATCCAAAACTATTTATATTGATTGGACTGAGGTGCTGGGGTGCAAAAGATGTTTTGAATGCTTTGAATAATTCAGGAGCGCTATGCTGTAAATTTAAAACCGGTTGAGTTGGAGACGGGCAGCAATCGATAGAAAGACGTAAGATAAAAAAAAGCAATGCAATGAAGAATATTGGAGTGTGAAGACTCAGAACAGGCCATAAAACAATATTACAACTTCCAAATGTCTTCAGCTGTGCTATATGCAGGACAAGTGAGAGATATTGATTTGCAATCAGTCTCCGTTACTGAACGCTTTGCCTTCAGCATGGTCTGTGGGAGATACCTCCCCATTATTATGTTTTCCCTATTTATTTGATCTTTTTTGAAATCTTTTACTCATGAGGCATCGATCATTGCTGCTCTCATTAAACTATATTTATTTTTATGCATTTCCTGGTGATTCCATGAATTGTATTTGTTTAGACTGTTGGTTCTGTACTGGTGGTACATTGTAAAAAGAAACTATATAACTGTGCGTACTGTAGTTAGGATAGAATTGCTAATAGGCTTATGAACCTTTTTTTTTTTAAAAAAAAAGACAAAAAATCCTTCCCATATATTTTGGTAACGATATCAAATGTGTCCTATCAAATGCTTTGATATTTTGGCAAAAATCCATCTGTCACATAGTGAGTGCTAGCCAAAATCGGCAGATGCCAACAGGCACAAGTTGTGTGATTTGCTCTTGTCATCATAAACCTTGAACGAAACTACATAAGTTAAAAGAAAATGCAACCCAGACTAGATTAAATGCAGGTTCCCTTGCAGCGAGGATAAACATGATTTGTGCTAAACTCAATTTGTTTTGTGTGGTGAATTATTGGGTGCAGAGAGCATGAAACCATCAAAATTCAACAGACACTTGAAACTAAATTTTCCTATTTAGCTGATGTCATGTTTATAAGGGAATGTAGCGTTTATAGTGATATCCATAAATTACTATTTTTTTTTACAGGTTTTTTTTTGTTTTTGTTTTTTTGCATGAAGAGCCAGCTAATGCAAAATGCACCCTAATGCACAGTAGATTTTTGTCACAAAATTAGCTTGTTATATTTTATAATAATTAGTAGATCCAAAATTAAATAGAGAGCGATTACATGTTCTTGTGTGTTCTATTTCCTCTGATTTCGCATGTGTGTTGGTAACAGAGAAGCCGAACTCTCAGTGAGTGGTCAATCTGTGACAGACAGGCTGTTAGTAGAGAGAGACTTGTCCTGATTGGGACCCCTACAGCGGGAGAGAAAGGGCAAAGAAAAGAGCAACAGACTTGAGAGAACAGAGAAAAAGAGAGCCACAAATCAAAATCTGTTTTCATCCTCCTGTCACTTGTGCTTACTATAGCCTACCCTATCTGTCATATTCCACATTTTCAGTGAAGTAGTATAATTCAATTTATATATAGTAGTTATTTACGTATTTCTATTTCACATTATACAATTTATTCATATATTTAAAAGAGAGACATTTAAAATCTTACATTTTTGTATTTCAAGCACAAAATTATGCCAAAAAAAAGATGATTGCCTTAATGTGGAAATTAGAAAACACTTAAGCTTCATATTGTATAAAATAAAACAACAATATAAAAATGCAATTAGCTGAAACTGACTTTCTGAAATGAACCATACATTTTTTTTTCCAAAATTCCAGATAGAATTCCATCCATAATTACACTATTTGAATAAAACGCTCATTTTAGTTCGGTGACAAACACTTCACTCCGGAGGAGAGTAAAGGTGCAGTGGCCCAGGGAAAGACTCTTAGCCGCAACCTCAAGGTTGATAGAACGAGAGCAGGAAAGAGGAGTAGCTGTCAGTGGGTGGCATCAGAGGCAAGGCTAATGATTTGGGGGCGAGAGTGACAGGCCCAGTTTTGGGGGAGAAAAGGGGAGAAGAGTGAAAGCAGCGGAAAGATGACACGCCGCCTCAGTGGTGCGCACACACAGGACGGCTCTGACAGGCGCTGGAGGTCTTCCGACTCCTCCGGGCTGCACGGGCCTGACATCCACTGCTGAGAGGGACTTTGGAGTTCATAAAACCCCCCACACACTTGCATCTCTCTCTCTCTTTCTCTCTCTCTCTCTCTCTCTCTCTCTATTTCTCTAGCCAGCAGTTCAGGTGCACATAGTATATGAGTGTATGGAAGACAGAGAAAGAGCATGTCTTGACAGCGCTTGACTGCTAAGAAGCAGGTAAGTGTGTGCAGATTGACGACTGGCGTTTGGGTGAGTGCAGACAACTCTCACGCAGGTGTGACAGCCAGGAGGAGTGGAACTGGCAAGAGTGACATATCAGAGACAGTTCAGAGCCATCGTGTTACTAATAGGAAATCAACAAAGGCCGTGGGAAAGTCTTCCCCCAACTGGCTCTAAGTGACCAGCATAATTCAGCACAGGGACATGTAATTTTAATCATTAATCCCTAGGCAAGAGCAGGAAATGTCCAGTCAAATAAATTGTGATGGGTACTTGGACTTGTCAGTAGGTTGTGGTATTTTAGCAGATTCTGCTATGTGTGTGTAATTGCACGGCAGAGATTTTTGAATGGGTGGACTTGTTTAGTGTATTAATACAACGTAATTGATCATAAAGTCAGTAATTATCAACAATAAATGTAGTATTATAATATTACACATGATGACATTAAACTGTAAATATAATAGTATTCATTTTATTTATTTTTAATAATATGCATTATTTCTAACTGTTGCAATAATATTACATTATTTTTTATTTTTGATACTATAATACTATATTAATTGAATTCTTGTTCGAATTTTATTTTTTTAATTATTTTTAATTTTAATCTTTATTTTTTAAGCTATGATACTACATTAATTGTATAGTGTTGCAGTAATATTACATTTATTTCGTGTTTTTTAATTCATTATTTTTTTGTACTATGTTGCACTAACTGAACTGTTGCATTAGTAATATTAGATCCATTACAGTATAAGAAATGCTGAATTAAAAAAAATAAATAATATTAATTCAACACTATTTCATTTATGTAGTTTTATAGTTTTTAGTTATAGTAAGCTATAGTATATTTATAGAAGTTTTGAATTAAAAATAAATAATAATGCAAAAAAAATTCAAATAACTTGGTAGTATTAAAAATGTACAAAATAACAAAACATAAAATCCAGCATCATACCTGTAGTATTAACTTACTAAATAAAATCAATGTAATATAGAAGATTCGTATTTTATTATAAAATATATATTAATAGTTAATTAAAATAATGAAAAATAAATTTTGATCATTTAAATGAATTACATTAAATCTACACAATTTCCTAATGCTTTTATATTTACTGACATCTACAGTTGAAATGGATAATTTATTTGAGAGCTGGAACTTGACTTGAAACCACTTTCATTTTTATTTGTGTGTAAAACTGCAGTTATTAATTTAACATAGATTTATATAATAATGCTGAATGCGTTTAAAACTGTGAATTTCACCGGCTGATCTTACAAGAGTTTCAACATTACTTTTTTTCCCTCTCTCTTTATTTTATTGCCACAAGAATTGATCTGCGGAAAGAGCCGATATGCTGGTTGTAAATTATTCACATGGTGCATGACTTTCAGTCGAGAATGCACTACGGAAAACTCGGTCTTAGCCGGGCTCGGCTGAGCAGCACCAGCGAACGCCGTCAACCCTCTACCCCCTCTACCCCCCACCTCTCTCCCTCTGACATCCACCCGGAGAGAGCAGCCATGATGTGGTCAAACAGCATAACATATGACCCTAAGGGAAGGCCAGAGGCAATGCTGCCTGCCTTCTCTATTTCACCCTCTCTTTCCTACACCTAGTGTACACACGCACCGGTCAGGCAGACAAGACGAGCACCGTTAGATAAACACAGACACACACACACACGCATATGCGTGTGTTTGCCAGCCAGCCCACAAACTGACATACATATTCTTCGAGGCGACGTACAGATGGACACGCTCAGAAACAGATACCGCCTACGGTGATATCAATAACAAGCCATTAATAAATCAAATTGCCAGAATCAAACAATTTCCTTGACATGCCTAAGAGCAAAGCAAAACTGTTGTATGGTGAGGCTTATGAACTGCAAAAAACAATGGCAAGACAAGACACAAATTTTCCCATACAAACCGTGTAAATGTCTGCTTGTACAATCTCTGTTTACAAAACCCTGTATTTTTGTAAACCATGTTACTTGTCTCTTTATTTTATTTAGATAACATCAGACATCACATCTCACTGGGTTTACTGCATCAGCTGTTTTAATTACAGTTGTTTTGAAGTGCTGGTCCAGGGTTAGCTGCCAATTCTATTTTGACTCAGTCAAGTCAAGGGACGATTATCATTCAGGTGAAATGAAATCTGCGCAGGATTTTATAGACTCATTTTGAGTCTGAATTGTATTGAGAGTATTTTGGCAGGAGCTTCAAGAGTGCACATAATACAGATAGACCTGATACAGTTTTGTACCTTTTTTTGAACCTTATGTATTACATGTATTCTATATTCATGTTATTAGTCATTTCTAGGCAATAACAGGAATATGAAAGTTATTCAAATTTTATATTCATCATTATTAAACATGCATTATATAAATCCAATTAAACAATGTTTTTGTATGCACATGAATTTCTGTATTATGTGTGTTTAGTTCTAATTTATATGGAATAACAGATGTCTTTTTGAAAAGTATTGCTTTAGATGGTTTTGCAACCCCATAGAGTAGGCACTTGATGGGAAATATTCTGTGCTCATAATTAATCATGATTACTATGACTTATTATACTTCCATGTACATGTATTTCTATGCAGATGAAAATGAGGTCAAGCATTCGCACAGTCTAAATTCCTGCTCAGTCTGTCTGGAGCAGGTGAGCAGCCCTGTATTAGGGATGCGTTGCATTTCTAAGCCCGGTTTCATTGTTAGTGCCGCAGGCAAGCTTATGTTTCACCTCAAGCCATATCTTAATGCTGATATATACCTTAATTTAAAGCAAACGTTCAGCTTCCTCATCAGAGCTGGAGTACTGGAACCCCTCTAAAAAGACCAACAAACAGAGGGAATAGAGATATAGTATAAATAAACAACATAATCACTCTTTTCTCTTCCAATTGTCTGGGAAATTAGTTCAGTTCTTGTATTTTTTATTTTTATTTTGCATGTTTAATTTTTTATTTAGAGTATTTAATTGTTAATGCTATTAATAAAGATTCAATATTTATTTTGTATGACAATTATTTCATATATTTATTATTTTATTGGTGATTTAATTATATTTTTAAAGAATTTAATGTAGATCATTATCTGGGTATACACATTTTTTGATTTTTTTTCTTGCACACCACAAACTGCATAGATGCAAAAAAATTGTGAGAAAAATTCCACTCTGATTCGGCTGAGACATAAATCTACTTGGGCAGAGAAAAGAGCTTAGAGGTAAGATTTAACCACATACTGTATCACCATGGTCAATCCCCAATCAATGAATACAAATACCTAAATTTACAAAAGCCAATATGTTCAACTCTGCATGGCCCCTTTCTTCCCTTTCAGTCATTCTCTTTTTTTCCACTGCTGTTTAATCATGTGGATTACTGCTTCTCTCTGTCTACCTCCCTGACAATTTTTAAAGTCTCACCTGCAGTCACCTGACATGTTGCAGTAATTGTCACCTTCTGAGCGTGTTCGCAGGTGCGAGAAAGTGTCTGTTTACTATCTATCATCTGTATAATCTAGCACCTTTGCCAATTTAGGTCTTTTGTTCAGTAGGGGTTTTCTCTCTTGAGGCAGGGCTACAGCATGTTAGGTCACGAAAACAGCTCCCTGATGAGGACCAACGGTAGCCATATGTTGGGTTACAGTGGAGCAAAGACCTAGTTAATATGCTAACTCATTTCAATCTTGCATCTTGTTTGACTCAGCTGCATATATTTATTATTCTTTATTGCAGTGACTTCCCTAATGAAAGTTATTGTTGCTGTTTTGTTAGTGCAGAGTGTGTTATGCACATTCTGTGTTATGCTTATGAAAATAGCGTTATGCTTGTTTGTTTGAGTACTCCTTAGGAGGCTTTTAATCGGCACTCAGGTGAAAAATTTAGTCTGGGGACAACAGACAGATATGTCTTAGATGCTGACCTGTGCATTTTTCCAAATGATGAAAAGGCGCATTATTGTGAACCTAGTTGCAAAGGAATTTGAAGCTGAAGGATTGGTAAAAATAATAATAAAAAAGGAAAGAAATTACTATTATGAATTCAGGAACTTTAGGAAATGTAAATGTAACGTTTCAGCATTCTTTTTTTTTTGGGGGGGGGGGGGGTATGCATTATGTTCAGTGACTAAGCAAGAGTTTTCGTTTGAAAGCTTGTTTACATCTCTTCCACTTGCTGCTTTGATGTTTGAAACTCTAAGGACCAGTTGTTTTCAACCAACTAGGATGAATTATAAAGTTAAGTTGCACTAAAGCTGTTGTTTTAATTCTGAGTATTCTTTTATTACAGATAACATGTCAAATTTATATTTCTTTTTCTATTACTTTTTTGTAACTTATTTTTGACCATGGAATCTTGAGCATTATCTAGGAGCATACAATTTAAAGAGTCTCTTTTGATCTGCAGTACGGTACCCTACTTTATGGATCTTGATTTGCAGCCTACATCTTAAGTGCCATCTGTGTGGTAATATATATTTTTATTATCAACAAAATGTGTGCCCCTAAAACTTTAGAAAGTTTTCTGACCAGCATATTGGTAAATAATTATTGTACTGGATACTTATGTTTTCAGTTTCATGCCACCATTTCAATGGACATCACCTTTTTTGTATATGGTATGTTTAATTGTTTTTGGTATTTTATATAAAGAGTGTTAGTTTCAGTTACAGGAAAAATGCATAATTATAACTATTTGTGAGTTTATTATATATATTTGTACATTTGGACTACATACATAATACTCTGTCAGTTTTAAAGTGAAGCTGAGTGATGACATATAGTAAGACAGTTCATAATATCATTGTAGATAGTACAATATCATTGTAGATATTACAATATATGTTTTTTTTTTCTTCTTTTCTTTTTCTCTTCTCAAAAGATGGGTCTTAGTGTAAGAGGTATACTGTGCACTACTGTAAAACTAATGCCGTTTTAGTATTGATCCTACAGTTTACAGCTTTTGCCAAAATTGAGTTAGACTATGTCTGATAAGTTGTTCGTTTTATTGAAGTTATTGTTGTTGTTGTTGTTGTTGTTATTATTATTATTATTATTATTATTATTATTATTATTATTATTATTAATATTATTATTATTTTGTTCGAACAACCTTTTGCTTGTTACAACAACAGCAGCAATTTAGCATATGCTTAAAGATGCACTTAATCTTATTCAGTTATAAATGAAAATTTCATTAAGAAAAAAATTACATGGGCAATGATTTTGGATTAACATGATTTATTTACAGTTCTTTTTTTTGTAATAGCTTAGAACAAATAAAATATTGGGTGTATATTTTAATATCTGTATTTAATTATCTGGCACTTAGTCTATTATATAGTACATTATATCATATGACTCTGGCTTCCTCCCACAGCTCAAAGACATGCAGGTTAAGTGAACTGAAGATTCTAAATTGTCCCTCCCCCAACTTGTGTGTACAACAAACTTGTGGATAAGAAAGTGACTTGTGTATGGATTAACTGGTTCCCCCCATGAATATAACCATAGCGTTAAGAAGAAAATAAACAAACAAACATATTATGTCAGTATATTGAAACATATAATTATAACACACTAACATATCATATCCTTCTCATGCCCTTCTTGTCATTCATTTTGAGTAAAAAGAGTATATATATATATATATACTGCATTGAATCTGTTCCTCTTAAAGCATGCATGCTTCATCTTAGGATAGCACAGTCTCTTCTAGTGTCCTTACAAAAGGATGTCAGTTGCTTAGAGAGACCTTTTTGTTTTTTGACTTAGCTTTTGTGTACAAGTGCAGAGTTGTTAGATGGAGTAGTGGGAATAGCAATGGGAATACTGTTACATGGTAACAGGGTTGCTATGGTTCTGATCAAATCTATAAATGTTGCAGTGATGTTAGCAGTACACATATGGAATTACACTCACACTCTACTCTTACGGATTCGAATCAGATTATTGATTCTGATGTTTTTCTGACTTGAAAAATCCAGAGTAACTGTGAAATCAGAAATGCCTTTGTATCTGATATTAAAGCAATTAGATGTCAGAATTGACTTGAATTGATGTCAGAATTGAATTGACTTGTCCGCTTGTCCACTTGTCCTGCACTTTACCTGCACAGAGATGCTATTCAGCTTTTTGGTGCGATGTGATTTTTTTTTTTAATGTAATTTAATTTCAGTATTATTATTAATATATTACTATTTAATTTCAGTATTATAATTAATATAATACTACTAGTTTTTTTTTTTATTTTTTTTTTGCTACATCAGTTTATTTTGACAACATTCTGTCCACATATAGGCATCCCCAACAAATCCCCCTAAGTCTCGAGAGGCCTAAAAGATTTATATATTTGAAATATTTGCAAAGTACTGACAGAATTAAGCAAGTATTATTCTTATCAATCTCAACCCCATGACAGATTCCAATAAACCAGTGACCTTTCAATTTGCCGTTGATGTATAGCCCAGGATGTGAGTTATAACCTCTGATCTGGGTCAGCGATAGGTAGCAGCGTCTGATATTCATTCATCAAGTCTGAATATATTTATCATCAATCTGCACAAATGATCTGTGGAATTATTGCTCTCTGCCAAAATGCAGGAAGGGGGTTCCCTTCAACTTGCTGATAAAATCAATAAACGAAGAATGTGTTTCAACACCTTGGTTTTCAGCTGTGTTTGGATGGGATGTTTGGAGTTGACATTCCAGCACTGTGGGGGTTAGGTGAGGAAACATTTCAAACATATTTAGGTTTATTCTTCCAGTGGAGCTCAATCAGTTTGACCCTCAGTGTTTACAAGTAGAACAAGCTTTTGATGTGTCTCATTTTAGTTGGAGACGGATACTCACTCTGCCACTGGCTGTGAGGCTCCATATGTGCCTCACGGCGGGAGATGAACTTTGTTTTCAAAGAGGTAATGATGGCAGAAAGGTAGAGGTGGTGGCATGTATTGCCTCTGCCTTCTCTTTTGTTTTTCTCTTCAGTTTTGCATTCTGCTCTCATTTTTGTTTTCTGCTCCCTACTCTTTCCAACCTGTATGTTCATACACAGAGGTTTGCTGCTCTGTATGTAGTGAGCTGCCTAGAGGCTTTATTTGTTTTTGTTGCCTTTTTGTTTGGTTAGTGAAGCACCGATTTAATTTTTTTCACTTAAAACAATGAATCTGCAATTAAAGTTTTCTTATGCAAAGAAGTAAATCGAAGATAATGTTTATTGTTTAATCAGTCGATAAATACAATTTATTTAATAATCAACATTAAGCATTTATGCTGCACATAAGGCCATTTTATATGAAATTTTTATTGATATAATTACTGTATGTTTCTACTCCAATTTGTTATTGAAATAGAATCATTTAAACATACACTTTAGCCTATGATTTTGACCTATTTCGGTTGCCGAAATGTTGGTGCATCACTTTTGTTTTGTTTCATTTTGTTTTATTTTGAGTTTTTTTGTTTTTGTTTGTTTTGTTTTATTCTGTGTCTATGCAAAACAATACTTTTATTTATTTTAACTGTTATTTATTTTTGTTAGTTGTTGCATCCCTTTTGTTTTTTTCATTTTGTTTAGAGTTTTTTTTTAACAAAACAATACAAAACAAATGTATTTATTTAGTGTTATTAACTATAACTTGTATGTGGAGAAGAACACTTTACTCTTAAACTTTAATGCTTATATCTAAGCTTAGCGACATGCTAACCTCAAAATATTTTGAAATAAGTTGCTCAGAGCATAATTTTCTGCTTGAGTCATTTATGTATGATGTTAATGATTGTTAGGATGCTACATGTACCTTAGAAAGCAGCTGCATAGGAGGGAGCTCACTAGTTTTGAGCTGTCTGGCTTCTTGGATTCAGAGCCAGAAGTGCCCTTCAAATACACTTGATCGCCTCTCTGAGCACCACCTTCTCAAAAGCAGGACTCCTTTGTGTTGTGCTGATACTGAATGCATTAATTTGCGCATGACATGGGCATTCGAATGTGAGAGGTACGGGTGAATATGTAGATTAAGCTGAGTGTTGTGTTGGCTCATTGAAGTCCCAGTTCATTCTCATTTAATTTATAGCATCTCAGATTCAGTCTTGTCTTACACTCCTCTTCATCCACTCCTACTTGTTCCATAGGAATAGTCTATTCCAGAAGGATCTGTGGAAAGCTTGTGCAGTCTGTCAACCACAGTCAGTGTTATCATGAAACGGCAACCTGAGTAACATGATCACCATGCACAGAGAGAGAGACAGAGTGTAGAGAGAACGAAAAGGCTTTGAGCGTCTGTCCTGTTCCCATGAGCGGGATGCGTATGTATGTTCAGTCTGGGCTTTTGTTCGCTTGTATCAGAGTGATCTCTCCTGTCATGTAACACAGCCATGGCCCAGAGACCTGCCATCACTGCCTCTGCTCACTCTCTCTCTCTCTCAGAGCAAGTCTCACAGAGAAACAGGAGAGCTCTGACAGCTTCTTATGATTCATGTTGTCTTATCATAACCACAGGCCTCCGCCAATCAATCCCCAAACCAGTACCACAGCATATCTGCCAGACACACCAACCACGAGGATGCCAGGCTCTTTGTATTTGTCTTTTCTTTTTTTTTTGAAACCAAATTATTTCATTTTCAGGTCTAAAGGTAGCCACACACTCTTTTTTCCTTTTGACTCGTTTCACTGAATTTTTCAGGCTCCTTTTATATTCAAATGTACCTGTTAAAAAGCGCATGAAAGGACTAGGTGGCAATTACCAAGAAAGGAAGTTGCGCTCTACACATAGGCCTCATAAGTCAAGTTTAACTTGGAGAAAAAGCACTAAGTCATAACGTGATCATCAAACAATGAACTGCTGAATAAGAAATCCAGCCAGCAATTATTTTTACACAGCCATCCAAATGGTTTTAATAAAATCACTGAACTGCCTGAGCGCTTTCTACACAAAAACTTCCTGTGTTCAGAAGTGTACAATTAGCAATCCATGGTCCATATTCAAATTTAGCCATGCACATAGGCACGATTTCTTATTCAATACAGAAAGAAATTTTGATTTTATTATTTTTGCTTAATGGCTTTATCTAAGGTGTCTTATGTGAGCAATTGCATTTATGTGAATAATTTTTAAACATAAAAAAACCTATATTACATAGGCACGATTTCTTATTCAATACAGAAAGAAATTTTGATTTTATTATTTTTGCTTAATGGCTTTAGCAGATCTTTTAAAATGCCCATTATATTTTTAAGTTTATCAATTCCTATTTGTTAGCTCAGATATCTAAAACAGATCTTTCTAAAGGAGCTTGAAAAACTTTAATTGAATACCCCAAACTATTCACTGTAAATAATCACACAGAACTAGGGATATTTATTTTTTAATAAAAGTGGCAAAATTGAATCATGTAATTATATATATGAATAAGTTACTGTATACGACTGTGATACAATTGTAATGAGATTTCATCAGGTTAATCTGGTCTCTCAAAGAAAATAGCTGAAGAGCCCTGTAATAAACCAACACAAATAGAATTAAATGTAAATTGCAGGTTAGCAGGGAAATTGTTGAAGTCATAAAGTTTTATTACCACTATTATTGTTATTTGTAATGCAAATGTAGCTTTTACATCCCATTATCCCTGCACCTTGTCTATTTCTATCTCCTATTATCTGCACTGTTCTGTTCTCTTGCCTTCTATACCCATAACGTTTGCACTTGCACTCTAATTACACACAAATAAAAAATATTTAACTCTAATACTTTTTTATTTATAGTACACACAATGAAAATTAAGTTGACTCTAATCTAATTTAGAATAGCTTCATATGAGGTGAATGTGAAGCTGGATATACAGTGGGGAAAATATTTATTTATTTGATCCCCTGCTGATTTTGTAAGTTTGCCCACTTACAAAGAAATAAAGGGTCTGTAATTTTTATGGTAGGTTTATTTTAACGTATAGAGATCAAATACTTATTTCACTCAATGTAAAGCAAAATCAATTTAAATAACCTTTTATATTATTTAAATATATATATATATATATATATATATAATATATATATATATATATTTTACTTTACATACTTTATATATTTTTGGTTGGTATCCTGTCTCTATACGTTAAAATAAACGTATAGAGACAGGATACCAACCAAAAAATATATAAAGTATGTAAAGTAAAATATATATATATATATATATATATATATATATATTATACATAATATAAAGGAAACCCTTGTTGGCAAGCTTGCATTTCATTGAGTGAAATAAGTATTTGATCCCCAAGCAAATCATGATTTAGTACTTGGTGCAGAAACCCTTGTTGGCAAGCACAGTGGTAAGATGTTTTTTGGTAGTTGGTCACCAGGTTTGCACACATCTCTAGGGGGATTTTGGTCCACTCCTCTTTACAAATCCTCTCTAAATCCTTAAGGTTTCTTGGCTGTCATTTGGCGACTCAAATTTTCAGCTCCCTCCACAGATTTCCTATAGGATTGAGGTCTGGAGACTGGCTAGGCCACTCCATGATCTTAATGTGGTTCTTCTTGAGCCACTCCTTTGTTGCCTTGGCGGTATGTTTCGGGTCATTGTCATGCTGAAAGACCCATCCATGACCCATCTTCAGTGTTCTGGCTGAGGGAAGGAGGTTCTCGTCCAAGATTTTATAGTACATGACCCCGTCCATTTGCCCCTCAGTGTGGTGAAGTCGTCCTGTCCCCTTAGCAGAAAAACAGCCATAAAGCATAATGTTTCAAACCCAAAGATTTAAATTACGGACTCATCTCTCAGGGTCATAACTAGCATTTCTCTCACTCCAAAAACGGTGAGTCAAGTTAATGCCAAAGAGCTCAATTTTGGTCTCATCTGACCATAACACTTTCTCCCAAGCCTTCTCTGAATCATTTATATGTTCTTTGGCAAACTTTAAACGGGCCTGTACATGTGCCTTCTTGAGCAGGGGGACCTTGCAGGCACTGCAGGATTTCAGTCCATTGCGGTGTAGAGTGTTGCCAATGTTTTGCTTGGTGGCTGTGGTCCCAAATGCCTTAAGGTAATTAACCAGCTCCTCCCATGTAGTTCGGGGACAATCCCTCACCTTTCTCACGATCATCCACCCTCCTCATGATCATGATACCCCATGAGGCGAGATCTTGCACAGAGCTCCAGACCGATTTCGATTGATGATTGCTTTGTATTTCTTCCATTTCTGAATAATAGCACCAGCAGTTGTCTGTTTCTTGCTGATGGTCTTGTAGCCCATTCAAGCCTTGTGCAGATCTACAGTCTTGTCTCTGACATCATTTGACAGCTCTTTGGTCTTGGCCAATGTGGTGGGAGAGGTTGGAATAGAAGATACAGATTATGTGGACAGGTGTCTTATACACCTAACAAACTGACATTAGGACTAACTTCTTAAAGTGGCAGGACTAATCTGTGTTCCACATGGGCACTTAACCAATGTGTGGGAGCCAGAATTCCTGCTGGTTGGAAGGGGATCAAATATTTATTTCACTCACTGAAATGCAAATCATTTTCTGACCTTTATATAATGTGGGTTTTTTTTTTCTTTTTTCTTTTTTTTTTCAATAAAAAAATTACAGACCCTTCATTTCTGGGTGGGCAAACTTATAAAATCAAAAATCAAATATTTTCCCCACTGTAAGTACAAAATAAAAAACAAGCAGGGGATCAAATAAATATTTTCCCCATTGTAAACAGGATATTATGATAGAGTTAGATGACTATATCATTGAGATGCAATCTTGAGAGGAGATTGTTGAAAATGCATTGTTTCATGAATTAGAAAGAAACACAAAGGAGCCATTCTCTTTCCTTTCATACATAGACAAGGTTAACAAAAGGAAAAATTATTAAAATAAATAATCAATTGCCATATGATTTTTTAAATTATTATTATGAAAAGGCACACATTTTTGTATAGCTTCACATTTAAAGGGTTACTCCATCCCAAAATGAACATTTTGTCATTAATTACTCACTCGCATGTCATTCCAAAACCGTAAGACATCTGTTCATGTCAGCCCCACAACGTGGATACATTGTTTTTGTTCAAATCAAAGCATTAATAAACATAGAAAACATATCTGTGTGGTGCAGCTGACACAGAACAGCATACGTTGTTTGCGTTCAGTGGATACGCTCCAAAATGGTGCTACTGTGACATGGAGGAGACAAATTGTTGAATAAAGTCGTTATTTTTGTTTTCTTTGCATACAAAAATAATTCTTGTAGCTTCGTAAAATTGGGGTTGAACCTCTGATATCACATGGATTATTTTACCGATCTCCTTGCCACATTTCAGGATGTTGATCATGTTACTTACATTGCTGTCTATGGAAGGGTCAGAGACAACACAAAAATCATCAAAAAAATACAAAATTTTCATACGGGTTTGAAAAAACATAAATAAAAAAATTTTCATTTTGGGGTGGGGTAACCCTTTAAGGTTAAATGTCTCTGAAGATTTGTTGTAAATCTGTTTTAAAATGGGAAACTGATTAATTTTACAAAAAATACAGCGATATCAATATTGATATTGTCTATTATTATTAATAGTAGTTGTAGTACTAAAATATATTTTATCATCTAATTTGTATCTTATCTGACCTCAACAATGAACAATGGATGATGATGAACAGAAAAAAAAAACCTTTTGAAAGCAATTTATATCCCTTAGTCTATTATAATTTGTCAAGAAATACAACGAAACTGGTTTCATTTAGTTTGAGGTGGAACAAATCCACCTGTTGCCCACTTCCCCACAGTTTCTCTAGTCATGGTAGTGCTTTTCAGTTAGTCGCTGTAGTCGTTTCTCATTTTGTCACACATGATACTCTCATGGGTTTTTGAACAGTATTGCTTTACATACCTAGCAATTCACTTTTTCACATAAACGCTCATAGATTTTTTTTTTTTCATCTGATATGTGACAGAGCCTGGCAGGAACCTATCCCACCTGACAAAGACGGTACCATGAAATTTCCTAATTCAGTCCATTAATATCTGTCAAAGAACTGTAGAGTGCATCACCTCTAATACCCATTTTATGAGCGACTACATGAGCGAACAGCTCTGAGTTATTTGTCATTCAAGCAGTGTATAATTACAAGGATGCCGATAAACAGCTACATTCCAAAGTTAAAATGTCCTTGAAATATAATTGCATTCAAGCATATATTGTTGAATGGCTTTCTTTGCTATCAGAGAACAAGGCCAGGCAGTAAAGCAAAAGACAGGCAGATTCGATGTAGCTATGTAAATGCAATTTAAATTAAATTTCCTTTAAAATTGCCATTCTAAGAATGATTTTAGTAAAACATTCGTTTTACATTATTTGTGATCACTTCCTGAGTTCTTTAGAAAAACAATTAAAGCTTGTGGGTATGTTTTGTACATGGGAGATGAGAACCATCACAAAGTATGCCATCGCAGCAAACAAATCAATATTTAATTAATCGTGGTGTTTGAACTATGTAGGCCTATTATTGAGGATTTGCAAAGTTGCCTACTGCGGTGTTTAGAACTTGGCTCTAACTGTGATCTCAAACTGAGATGCAAGGCCGGATTATACAATAGGTCAGTGATTTATATAGAACTACATTTTTTTTGTGTGTGTGTGTTATTTAGAAATATGGTATGCAATTCTTATTTTAAATAGTTTCTAATTAGCCAGCTTTGTAAATGCATGCATTTGTAAAAAGGTTGGCGCACGTTGCATTTGTTGGAATACCATTCCCAACCATAAACCATTATGTTTATTTTTGTTTTGTGCCTTTTCTTTTGCTTCCCTTCTCTGCTTTTGCATTTGCATATGATGCAATGTCAACTGCATTATCATAAACCTTTCATAAATGTCACATTTTTGGAAAGCTGTTACAAATATCTACTCTCATTATTCAAAAACAGCATTAGCATCTTGTCTCTCACTAATATACGCTACACTTGCCAAGGCAAGTGAATGAACTTGTCATTGTTGGGAGCTAATTTGTTGAAAAAAAAAACACACAAAAAAAAACATTGCCAGGTGAAGCAGCTCACAACTGCAGGGCGATAATTCAATCGGCTGTTAAATCAACTATCATTGCTTGACATTGTGCCTGCCTACAATTAGGTTTAGTTGGGGATGTGATGTGCTTGCAGAAATGCTCACAGGACACGGCCATGCTAATAAAACAGAGTCTGCACAACAGGATGGGAGCTGCCAGTGAGAGCTTCACTTAGCATAGTAATCACATATCAGTTCCACAGTGCGGACTGTATGCTTATAATGTAAATAGCCTCTGCAGGGACACAACTGGAATGATGCTATGATATTAGCACATTGAAGCAATTTACCCCCCCTTTCTCTTATGTAAACACAGACAAGGTTAAGCACACAAAATTTTCATGTCTGATAAAGAGCTACTTGAAATGTCACAAAGTTCTTTCTTTTGTATTTTTTGATGAGCTAAAAAATTTTTGGGGAGTATTACACTGGTGTGCTGACTTTTCTTGTATATAAAGTTCATGCAGTGTACATATGGTTCGGTCTAAAAATCTGGAACAACATTTGAAATCTAGGACAGAATGTGGGACAGAATTATGAGTATTTTTAATAAGAAGTAAAAGTAAAAATTACCTTCTATTTCTCATTTGTTTAATGTATCATCTAAATAATAAATACATAAACAATAAAATTGTCCCCACTGTATATGTGTATGTATCAATATACATAATCAGTTCTTTTTGTTTTTTCACTGTAGAAAATTTTTTAGAATTACAGCAAGCACTACCACATCACTCCAGTTCAATCCATTTGTTTTATATTAATTTTATTAAATCTTGCTTTGTGGCCTACATATATCGCTACTTCTTAAAAAAATTATTTCACAATCAAACTTGATAACCTTCTTTAATGACAAGTGCATCTTCAATGTCTTGCTGCTTGTTTGTGTGCACATTGTATCTTAAAGATGATTGATTGTAACATGCAACCCTGTCACATTTGAAGTGAAAGATCCAATCAATTACAGTTTCAGAATGTGTAGTTGAAAGTCAGATCTTGAATCTCCTTGGAGCTTGCCCGCACAAGTGGATGTGCCATACAGCTGGCATGATTTAAATTTAAAATCAGGTAGTTCAGGAGAATTAAAATTCAATTCAGTGACTGTCCAGACCGGAAAAAATGTTGATTAGAATTCATTTCTTGCACTCGGTTCACACCCTGAATTAGCGGAAGTGAAAGTCCACACGCCCCTGCCCTAAAAACTACGTCGTTTATTGGTTATTCCGTAACCTGTATTAGATATTCAGGCTTTAAATTGCATATCTCCGGGCCTCTGCTCTGTGTCACTTGCATACCCTGCCCTGACTTTATTCTACTCTCTTTCAGTGCAGAGTCTGGGTATAGGCAAAATAATGAATTAGACAGGTTCGCTAATGTCCCGTAGCCCTCATGCACTTGGGTAACAGGAGAGTCTGAAAGAAGGTCAGCATTTTACATTCATTTCACATAAAAGGGAGCTCTTAAACATTACCAAAAGCTCCATACGGGCAACTGCTACCTGAATTTATGAAATTTCAAAGATACAATGACTGTTTGTAGGCAAGTTGAAACATGGCTTGGTCATCACTGAATATGTTGAAGTGTTAAAAGTTTCATGCGGGATTGCTCAGTGATAACAAAAGGATTGTCAAAGTGGGGTGGTAAGCTTTACGTGTATGTGTGTGGTGAATTATTGAGTGCTACCACAGGCTTTCTATGAATTATTGGTGTAAGACACCAGCTGCCAGCACTATGTCAACCACAGAGAATCCAAATGCAGACAGTGCTGTTAAACCCCCTCCCACAAAAACACCAACTATGTCATGGCATGTGTTCACATCCCGCAGTTAACCCACAACAGAGCCTTCAGATGTTCTCTCACCCACTCTCCGAGTTTTTCTGTATACCAAAACACATTTAAACAAATTTAATACTTCATACACTTTTAACGAAATTATAAGAAATGTCCTAGGGAGTGCTGAATCCTCAAGAATGTAGGAAAGACTTTCACATCAAGGAAATGTGTATATGATTCTAAACCCCCCCCCAATAAAAAAAAAAAAAAAAATACTCAAAGAAACATTCTAGGATTCCAGGCATGTTGGGTCTAAGATAGATACAGTACATGCATGTGTTCTTGCCCAATATATATATATATATATATATTGATATATATATATATATATATATATATATATATATATATATATTTGAAGTCAGGTGGTGCAGCATGTTTAGGGTCTCAGACAAGGATTACATTAAAAATATTGGGATTTGCATTGATGTGCATTGATGAACTGTATCTTATGGATTTGACAACCTTTTTAAATTATAAGTAATAATCATAGAATTTGATAATTCCTTTGCATAATAACCTGGAGGTTATATACTCACCAATATTGCTTGAAAATCTTTTTCAAGTTTATCGCCAAAGGGACTGTGAAAGAGATAGACAGAGAGAAAAAAAAATCCTCTCAAATGGACTGCTGAAATCACTTATATGACTGCAATTTCAGTAAGAGTAAAGACAAATTAAATACATTTCAATTCCTAGAACCAAATATGCCCTTTTACTTCCCAAGATTTCTTGTTTTGAGGCAGATCTTTGTTGCTAAAAAATGGAGTTAATTTTTCTGATATTGCTTTTCCGGATTGATACTTTATTCCTTTAACGTTGTCACCAGTGATTTGGATGGAACTCATCTGAGTAGTAGTAGATACTTGTACTATGTGCAAGTTGTGTGGGGGCTCAGCATGATCCAACAATAGACTTTGCTGTGGTGTTGGACTCAACAGGCAAGAGAGAAATCCAGGATGGATACTGCTGTTTTCAGCTGCGGGGTAGAGCAAAAGTTTGTTTGAGAACTGCCTATGGCTGAGGCTTACTCGTCTCTCCATACAGTATTCCTCTAATGCTGTAACATATTTACCCAAAAGGCACTGGGGCAGTGGCTCCTGAACACTTCAGCTCTGTGATGCCCTTCTCTGTAAGCCTTTTGCTGCAAATGCCTACAGGTAGTTGCTACTTGCTAGTTAAAGAAATCTGGTATTAGTTGAATGAGTGGATGCATAATAACTTTTTTTTATATGGGTGATTTTTGCTTTTCAAATCCTGGCACAGAAAAGCATAGAAATATAGCATTTTAATGATGGGATATGAAATTAAATCAGCACTATAATGTGTAACAGCCATTAAAACACATTTTACAACACCATGTCTTGTGAAATTAGGTTTTGGATATTTGAGTGTAATTTTTCCAACTATTTAGCAGTTATGTCTTCACTGTTTGTCATGGGCACAGAGTGGTATGGGCATTTATTTGCAAGATTTTTAGTTGGAACTTTTTAGTTTGGTTTTCTACATTTCTTCAATTTTAGCAGTGCAAAAAAAAAGAAAAACTAATGACATCAAAAAACCATCCAGCGTGTTGAATATAAATGCTTAATCTGACATTTATTTGCAGTCCAGTGGGTTTCATTTGAATGATGTAAATCTCCTGAAGTGTTTACGCTCAGCCCAAGTTGTCAACAGCCACTGAATTGTACAATCTGTGAAGGGAAGTAAGCTCTCACCGAATTTTAGAGACAGTTCACATGTGCTCAATGCAGAGGAAAACAAGATGCATGCAAATACTGTAATAGTCTTAATATCTAATTGCAAATGATTATGCATAATAATCTAATATGAAATGCTCTTTTTTTTTTTTACCCAGTGACTAAGTTATTTACCTTTATTCATTTAGAAAGCAATATTAGTTATGAGATATTATGGAATTGTTTATATTTTACCACTTAATTCACTCTAGCAATTTTCAAGATGGCAAAACCAAAAAGTTGATCTTTTTTAAATGAACATTAAATATACTGTATATGTAGATCTCCTTTGTGTGTGTGTGGTTTTTTTTTTTTATAGCCACAAATGTCATTAGGTCAAACTGATCTGGCTGAAGACAATGTTGTCTTAATGATAAAAAATGTGAGTTGCCTCACTGTACATGTAGCCAGCCGAGAATTTCAGAAAGAACAGAGGTGGTTTGCCAAGCAGAACTAACGAAGGGCCTGTGGACGATGCCGACTTCTGAACACGAGAAACGAGAAAGGGGTGAAGACATATAGATTCTTAAGTCTGCTGGAGTGTAATTCTCACATATACTTTGGCAGAAGCCCAACCAGACATAAAGTTCATTTCTCCGTGATGAATAACCTTGATTTGAGCACAGGAAGAATTGGGAATTTCAATAAAGCTTAAGCTGTACTTTATTTTCTCTGTTTGAAATGTGTTGACTTGCCAGTCCCTAGTGGGTGTTTCTACAGGCATGCAAGCAATCTTTCGAACTATTATTTCTTCTTCTGTTTTCCTTGTTACTGTAAGTTTATGAGGATGGTGCCCATATATTCCCAAAATGCTATGCAGAAGGGAAAATAAAACTCACCCTGGTGTAATAAACAATTTGATTTTTAATAAGCGCAGCATGACTCGAACATCAGGATGCTTTAAACACGTACTGTCATGGTAATGACTATGTTTCATACGGGACAGTTAAAAGGATATTACTGGGAGAGCTGGTGTGGGTAAGTCTCCTTCGTTTTATTGTTCGCTCATATGCAATCGTACTGCTCGCAAAGTATAATCTAACTGCCCTGCAGTTTACCCCTCAGATGAGCAGGAAAATGAATGAAAGCTGATTAAAATACTCAACAACAGTTTTGTCCTTAGCCACAGCCAGAAGATTAAAATACAGAAAATGCGTGAGAGTGTGAGATTTTATGATTAATTCAGTAGACTAGAAAAAAAAAAAAAAAAAAAAAAAAAAAAAAAAAACTTACCTGCTAGTTGGACTCGGCTTATAGGCCAGGTTTAAAGCTGTAGAGAAACCTTTATATGTCCCAGAAGTTATACATAGCCTTCTCTACAGTATATTCTGTAAATATTTATTTCATTTTTAGTATGCCTTTATTTGTTTTAGCACTTAGCAACTATGAAATGCACTGCAATAAAACAATGCATTTCTTATTAAGATATCAAGATTCTTGCCTCAGTTTAATAAAAAATAAGTGAACAAAAATGATTAAAAATGTATATTACAACAACTAACAAATACATTTTTTTCTTAATAATACAAAAAAAATACTATTTGACAATTTCTTGCTCTTAACCAGGTGCAGTGCAGAATTGTCCGTTTTAATTCTCAAAGACTCACTAAGGCAGTATTGCAACAATACTATAACTATATATATATATATATATATATATATATATATATATATATATATATTTTTTTTTTTTTTTTTTACTTATTATGTGTAACACTGTGCAGTATATTACTGTAACACTCTGGAGTTATCACAGCAAAAATTTTGCCAGAAGGGAAAAAAAATAGTATTTGACAATTTCTTGCTATAAAATAAAAAAAAAAAATAATTAAAAAAAAAAAAAAAAAAAAAAAAAAAAAAAAAAAGAAAAAAATCACAAAATCAATCACAATATCACAATAAAAAAAATCTTAAAGAAAACATGCTTAAAATCACTCTTTGTATTACAATGGCTTCATAAAAGCAATTCTTGTTAGTATAAAATGAAAATAAATAAGTGTCAGTGCTGGGCTCTCTGAGAGTTAAAGATGCATGGACATCTGATAATCCAGGGTTAATCTGTCACGAGACCCGTGTGTGATGTTCAGGGGTTAAAACAAAGATGCGCAAGAGAGAGTCGCTGTTTCCCTCCACAGACACGATGCGCTCTTCCACACAGTGCACTCGCTCATCCTAGTAGGACCTCAGTCAGTGGTCAGTGTACACAGACACTTTGCATCTTCTCCCCGCGGAGGCTGCACTTCAGCACCCGGCGCGAGAACAATTCCCCAACTTCACTTCACTTGCGCTCGAGACGCCGCGCGCGCACACTCTCATTCTGTCACATTCATCGACGGTAAGCTCACGCAAGAAAATCATCTGTCTGACTGACTGTCTCTGAGAAGAAGAAGTAGAGAGAGAAAGAGAAAAAGAAAGAGAAAGAGAGAATTTCTCCTCACCGAGCTGCTTATTTTCTCTGTCAAGCGTGTATCATCCGCTGTGTGGTGAAAAGCGCAGACCTGCGTGGGACCGATTTCCCGCCGCTGCGAGGAAGCACCAACCGTCCTCTGAAAGGTAAAAGTTACCGCACACCTCTTCAATTTGATGAGTTTGTAGGTTATGCCTGTTTGTTCTTCTTCCTTTCTTTTTTCCATTTGTTTACATGAAGACATACATTTATGTGTAGTGTCAAATCATAAAAACTGGTGGTGGGTGTGTGTTTGTAATTCATGATTTCAGCGGCTGTTAATGAACACCAGTGTGAAATTTGTATTTACGTGAGGTTATTTTTGGATCAGTTATAAGTGAATATGATTAGATATAATTTATCAGTCTCATAGGTAGGCTATTGCTCAGCAGTAGCTCAATTAATCGTGTGATACCTGTTGATGCTTCTCATAACACTCATTAAAATATCTGTAGCTACAGGTCTAAAAACCTCTCTTGAAAATAGAAACAAAACAAAACAACTTTGCACATTCCTGATTAAAAAAGAAAGAAAGAAAGAAAAAACCTTTCTAATCCAATGCCCGATTAATGGAAAAAAGAAAGCAAAATAATTAAATTATCATTTATGTTTTTATAATTGACCAACTAACATATTATTTAGGCTTCATTTATCCTTCTGATATACAGAAGTACAAAGACTTTGCCTGGAGAAACTGTGGAAGGAAGTTTAGAGTTTTGCTTGCAATCTAATTGGTCATTGTTAAGGTGTTTCATATTGCATTTAAGACAGGACTTATAGATATGTTGAGCACAGAGTAATACAATAATTGGTTTTGGTTAGCATGCAACCTACATATTTTTTCAACAAAATAACTGTCTGATAACAAATGCAGATTATAAATTCTTAGCGTCTTACTACTTTGATAGTGATTAAAATTGACTACACAATAAAACATTACGTTAATTATGGATATTCATATGTCAATAATATATTCATAATTTAATAATAGCAATAATCTAAATGGCTGTAGATCTTAATTCTCGTTATTATCTGCTGTAACTGTAACGCTACGCATTTGTTACTTGCAAATAATTTGTTGCAACGCAAAATGTTTATTTATATATGCAAACAATACACTGGTTTTTCCTCAATCAAAAAACCTATTTACACCCAATATTGAATAAAAGCTAATAAACAATTCAGTACAAAATTCTGAATATCGGTTAAACCGATTATCGTTCTTTCCAAATAGTTTTTATATGTTAAGCTATATATTAATAATGTTTTCATGAACTATACTGTAGCTATACAGCAGCTTTCAATCCTTCATTGTTTCTATTGACAAAAGTCTTGTATTTAGTCTGTCATGCTCTTAGAAATTAGTATCCAAAGAAATTTACACTGCACTTAACAATAAACATTTATCCTGTGCCATCTCTATAATGTATATAGGCTTGATTGTAGCTGTGTAAAATTTTCATGTGAATATTCAAGTGAAATTTCTGCTGCACTTCAGTGTGGCATTTTGAAATTATATATTCTAAGCAATGTTGGAGATTTACATTAGACTTGAGACAATGATAAAAAGATCAGTATTCAGTGTGTCTATCACAAATCATAGTATTTCATTCATAATAAAGTGCAGTATGACTCCATCTTGAATCTACCATTCCTGGAAGACAAGAATTGAAATGTTCCCCGCACATGCACCTCAGAAACTTAATAGCACTACTCAGAGACCATGTTTAAATTGAGTTGATCCAAGAAACGCGTTATTGAAATTGCTATACTTCACACTTGTAAATGTGTTATTTCTCAGTAATGGGTAATCATGAGCACTGTTCCCGCATTCAGATGCATCTGATGTCCTTACAGAGGAGTTTTATTGCAGATGATAGTCTTTGCACTAGTTGAAATACCTGGAAATGGGCCCATGCAGGAACAGGTGCCAAACAACACAATTAAGGGATCAATAGGGTGATGAGACAGCTGGGGAGAGAAAGTGAGAGAGAAAGATAGGGTGGGGGGATCAGGTGGTAGAGAGGGGCAGAGAAACCAAAAGAGATGTTGTAATTAAGGCTAAATGGGGGTGAAGAGACACCAGAGAATGCATCCAAGCGGTAATTTGTTTTTTATTGAATATATTTATCAACATTAAATGACTTTTTTATTTTGGAAACAGGAAAGTAACTTTAGCCCAGGCTGGCCGCATACATAAATCTGATGATTCAACGTAGCAGCTTGCAGCTGTTGTGCTCACGAGGGCATTTTCCGAGCGCAGGGGTAGTTGATGGATCATGGCCGCACCACACTCATTGAAATTGATTATCAATATGCATCATTTGTATTCTTTATTGCACCTTTCCTCATTTAGAAAGAAACTCAAGAATTTAATAACATCAGTCACTCACTATGAGTTCTGGGATATATTACAGCTTACAAATAATTACCACTGAAAATTCAGTTTTAATATTACGTTGTTTGTTTAGAATCAGTTGCTCTTTACTTTTCAAGTAGAGCTCATCAGTGTGATTGCATGTTGGGAAAAATAGTGTAATAGTGTTGCTTGTGAAACATTGTAGTCAATATTGGCTGTATCTTATGAAGGCACCAAGTATATTTAGAGTCAGGTCACACTATTTTGGATTGTGTCTGTCAAACATCGAAGCCATGCTGCTTGCTGCATGTTACTACTGAATGTGTTCTATAGTAGTGTTTGTATTCTGAACGTGTGTGAGCAGAAACCCTTTCATGACCCTTGCAGTAGCCATATAAGTTCATAAGAGATAGTGGTCTGATCCCTTCCTCTGAAGTTACAGACACAAATCTCTTGAGTGTTGCTCAAGATTGAAGCTTTATCATCTGCTCAGGTGTGCCAGCCTGCAGGAGGACCTCTGAAATGTTTAATTGCAGCTGGAGATACCTATAAGGCAGCGACGGTGTAACACTTATTCGCAGCAGCAGTGTGCTGATTTAGGGTTGTAATTTCTTAATTACACTTCTTTAATTAGGGCACGGAAGGAGGTTATTGCATTGTTCGGCTTAATTCTCTGTAAGTCTTTTCATTCAAAATATAACTCAATACCTCAGGATGGTGCCTGAGTTTTTTTTTTTTTTTTTTTTTTTTTTTGTCAAATTTGACATTAAATTGCTTTTCCTTCTGATACAATAGAAAATTTAGAATGAGGATAACACAATGCATCAGTTTTCCACAATCAAGCTGTCTGGATGAAAATGGCAGGTCTCTATCTGAACTGTACCTGGGAGGTTAGTTTTGACAAAGCAAATCTGCCAGAAGTATTTTACTTTGGTGACCTCACGTTTTTTTACAGCCCTTTCATGTTCTTTCCTGGGTGTGTGTGTGTGTGTGTGTGTGTGACTGTTTTTTTTTTTAATACTAAAACTTATATTCTCTAAATGTAACTTATTTTTAGTATATATGGCTGTATTAAGTATATTCATAACTGATGTGAATGTTTTTCGTTTATAGGCTACAGTGTGTGTAGCACACATCATTAAGCACCAAAGCTGGACAAAATAAGTGTATAGACATTTTGCGCTGAACTAAAGAAACTAAAGCTAAAGCAGGCCTAAACTGATCAGAACAAGAGCAATAGTGTTAAATAGCATGTACATATCAGGAAAAGTTGAAAGTTACAGTCAGTCCAGCATTCCAACTTGAATATTTCAGTTAATGAAAGTTCAGAGGTCCAAGTGAATGGTTTAGCTAGTTCAGAGGTCCAAGTGAATGTTTTACATTTATAGTATACATTCTCTGTAACACACATCAACAGAATGTTTTTCGTTTATAGGCTACAGTGTGTGTAGCACACATCATTAAGCCATAGACTAATTCTTGTATGTTTTCTCTGTGATATGCGTTTACATTAAATCAAGTCAAGGAGAAGGGCCAAGCAAAGTATGGTAATGGGGAAAAAAGAAAACATTGCGGTTTCATTTTCTGTAGTTGAGGTGAAGGGTCTGAGATATGGTGCATGGGGTTCATAGGTGGCTGTCCTCATTATGAAGCTGTTTTTTTTTTTTTTTAAGAATCATAAGCAATTGCAAGATACTGTACAGACATGCCAACAGACATGATATTAAGTACACATTGCATTTATTTAAATTAATTGTTCTTAGAAATCCAGGATTACATTTCTTGAAATCTTTGTGGCTGAAAAAAAAAAAAGATTTACATTTTCTTCTAAACAGAGGCTTCATATTGTCAAGATCACAGTTGTTAAACTCGTCTGAAATGGCAGAGCGTAGGTGGCTAACCTTGATAAAATGATAGAGAAGGGGGATTGTGAAATGAAAATTTAGGTGTCAAAATACTGAGGAGCCCTTATTCCATTAAGAGTCAAACATAGATATGAACCGTATTTCAGTGAAAGGTCACATGAAATGCCGGAGGTCACCTCAGCTTTAATATCAATACAATGAAGTGGCCAATGTTTTCGCATGCTGCTTGTGACTCCAAAGTGACACTGTTCTAGGTCCCCAACAGGTGGCTGTGGGCAGTTTTGGAGGGCAAGGAGTAAAAAAAAAAAAAAAAAAAAAGGTGTGAGTAAAAATAGTCTTGGTTAGTAACTTTATTGGAGACTGCCACAGAATACATTGTTTCATTTGTATCATGCACATTACCTACATCAACAAGGGTCAGGTCATCATTCAGTTTAAATAAAAGTCATTCAAACCATCTGCTAAATAAAATGGAAATACAGTATGAGCGTTTTTTCTGTATCTGCAGTTTTTGTGACAGGTGCAGTTCTAACAGAGACAGAAATTGTCTCATCTTGTATGCAGTAAATGACACGATAGCTCGTGTTTGTGCTAATAATAATAGTAATAATTATAATAAAAAACTAGCAAATCTAGGTACAACAATACAATTTTGTTAAAAGGACAAAAATGTGAAATATAAAAAAAAATATAATAATATATATATATATAATATATATATATATATATATATATAATTATATATATACACACTGTATATATACAATAAACAATAAACAATCTAATTTATTATTAATAATCAAACAGACTGAATGTCTGAGCATCTTTGTTTACCGAATTTGATTTCCCATAGCTATGTCTAATGCTATATTAAATCTGTCTAAACTTTCACTATACACAATACATACCATATACCCATGATATATGGATGTTGCATTTTTGCATTGCAATATATTGTTACACAATGTATTTAAACAAATTAAATTTAAAAAATAAAGCATATACAATTTTAATGCAAATTCAATTTTATAAGTTTTAATGCAAATTCCTTTGATTTAAGCTGTATATAACCAGTAAACTGGAATTTTATAAGGTCCCTTTGACTGGATTTCCATGATAAAGGGTAACATATCTCTGCGTTTTGCTGCCTGACCTCTAAGCGTTGAGTAGAAACAATGGAGCTGTTACAAGTGTTCTTAGCATTAATTTATTGCTTCGGTTTTTTCTCTCTCAGCATTGTAAAGGTTTCTGTTGATTTTTAATTGCTCAACTTCCTTTGTAATTACTAGTTGGTTGTACAAATCCAAAAGAGGCAGAGAACATCCCGATTTCTATGTGTGTGACTGGCATGCCTGCAAACTAAAATCAATACTGTAATGTATTGCTCATCCCCTACTCTTCCCAGTATTTCTAATGGTGGACTTTCTGGCCATGGCTTTATTTTTAACAGCTGCAGAAAACTTCCTTTTATTGTTACACGGTAGCTTTTTAGAACGAAGTACAGATGACACATTGATTGATGTCTAAATTGATGATTTCACCCTCGTCCCCTTCACTTAAAATTAAGGACATCAGAAAGAATAAAAGCCGGATAGCTGAAGAGTGGCATCTGTGATGGAACTGGGATGTGAGAAATGGGATTGACTAGAATGCTCAGAAAGACAGCAGTACTGATTTGAAATGGTCTTTGTTGGCGTTGAAGTACATATATCTGTGTGTGGTAGCTTTCCGTTCATCTTCTTGCTAATGCAGTTTTCTTTATATCAAGAAATAGCATTGCACATTTTGATCTTTTTAAGTTACTCAAATACCGGACAGATAAACCTACCAAATTCTGTGGTGTGTTTTTTTTTTTTTTGTCTGTCATTTTATATATATATATATATATATATATATATATCATATATTATATTATATATATATATATATATATATATACACACATATATGTTTTATTTTTTGTAAGAAGTAGAATGTTAAGAAAAGATGTGCTAGAAAAGTGCGCTTGATACACTTGGTCATCTGTGCTTCTGCTTGCTCTTTATACTCTTGATATGTATACACATTAGTCTGGCAGCACAACAGCAAGCGGGTATTGCCAATGAATTTATTTCATAGACATCATTCATTTTGTATTTTCTTGTGTCTGCTGGCATTAGATTCTGCTGCCAGGGTTCATGTTGCAATGTTTATGCAGTGAATGTTGTATGTATTATGCATGGTATCGCAACATTTTAACAAGTATGAGAGCATGAGATTATGATAATTTCTAGGTTAAATTAATTCTTTTTTTTTATTATTGATTTTGATTTCAAAAATATTTTTGCTGAGAAAAATATCAGGTTCAATCTTGATGAGATTTGCACCTGTCTGAAATTTACTTTTTGTTTGTGTCTTAGTTGTGCATTAAAGCCCCCATTCAAGCAAGTACAGCTTATATTTGACACAAATATGTTTCAAATTTTAGTATCTATAGAGATCTGTAGTAGATTTGCTTGAAACTAGATTTAGCTCCTTACAGTTAGAATATTTGTAAAAAAAAAAAAAAAAATAAAAAAAAAAAAAATAAAGATGCTATGTTATTGATGCCCATTAAATTAACAGTGCATAACTAATGTGACAAATATTATAAAATTACTTTTTCCCCCTAAGAAAATGCTAATTTAAAATGTTCTATTTCTGTTTTCTGCCCAGAATTTTTGGATTCAGCTTCAGTCCAGAATTTTTAATTTTGGTGTATTGCTATAACAAAATCAATATTGTTAAACGTCAAATATGTTGTAGAAGTGTCCTTTAGGTTGTAGTTTAAATGACATTCAAAGTGTGTTGCATCTCTCTGCAAGTTCCGTCATGCTCTCGCAACCGCATTAAACTTCCCCAACAGCAATCTGTTGCCCATTCTGTGGGGACTACGGAGTTAGTAGGGGTGAAAATTGCCCTTTCTCTGGGTGATAATTTGCTGAAAGCCTCTCCGTTTGACATTATAGGTGGATATGAAGTCAGCACTGGCACTTTGGGCCTCGTATATTTGTCTCCTGACCTGTGGCGGCAGTGCAGGGTGATGCTTTCTCCCCCCTAGACACAATGGTTTTTGAGAGAGGTGAAAACCAGCTGTCTGTCACCATCTGCCTTTCTATAAAACCTCAGCCTCTCCCAGCTGTGTGCCATGTGACATTCAAAATGTTTTTGCCACCTTTTAATAGGAAACAGCACAGGAACTATGTGTATGGATTGGAACTGTATTCCTTACTCATTTTCAGGCATATGGGTTCAGAGGGACTTTTTCTAGAGGCTTTGATTGGCTCACACTTGTATGCCTCTAATAATCAGAACTGGAGAATAGAGAGATTTCTTATTAAGATGAGGGGATGCCTTGCATGCTTTTAAACAATGAACAATTTCAAGACTCACAGACGTTTTGTATATTATTCTTTGAAATGAAGTGATTTGAAATGTAATAGGTTTTAATCTGACATGTCAGGCAGGAAATTGTGCAGTCAGGCTTCACCACTCTTAACAGTATTGAGGTCAACAGAGTATTTGAAATTCTGAATTCAAAAAACAATATAGGTGCATTGTATATAGATACAGACTGTGCAGAAATATATTAACCTTCTTTGAAAGGCATGATGACATCAGGATATTTGATGAGTGGGCGCTAAAATGAAAAACGTATATAGCTGGAAGCTTTTCTGCCAAACAGTTTCAATTCACTCTGAAGGCTTCCTTGTGGACCAGAATTGTAATTAAGTTTGGGATTTCAGTCAGATATCTCTAACTATAGCAGCTTGATTTACATACAGTAGAGAGCATTTCAGCTCTCACATCAGTATATTTGTGAAGTAGCAGACAAAGTTTGATCACAACTCACTTTATTTCATCACTGAACTTCTCTATTTGATTGGACATGCACTTGAATGTATGCTATGTTTGAAAGCTTTATTGTCATGGATTACTGAAAAAAAATAAATAAATAGCATTAATGGAATTGACTGTACTCTGTGTACTGTATTTATGATCTGTATGTCAGTGCTTAAATGGAAATATGCTTTTCCTAAGGGCAATTTCTTGTCTTTGTCAGTAGACGGCAGTAGATGTTTGAGGTAGAGATGCAACAATACCATTTTTTCAGAACTGATCCGATAACAATCCGATACCTTGGCAGTTTTTTTTTTTTCAATTCAATCAATGTAGAATTTCTGTACTTCTGTGGGTTGTCCTGCTCATCACTCTTGTGTGTCTGTTAAACACAATCTGCTAAATATAGACAACTTAATTTTAATGAAAAAAAAAAAAAAAAAAAAAAAAAAAAAAATATATATATATATATATATATATATATATATATATATATATATATATAATCATAATCTATGACTAGTGGATAGATCAGTGGATAATTCAGCAGCAAAAGTTTTTTCTCTAGAAAGTCATGGGGGCACAATAATTTTATAAAAACGTCAAAATAAACTAAACATTTAAACAAATAAAAGTTAATAAGTGTAGGACTAAATTTGGTAAAATGGTACACATTGCTCTTTGTATTGTTGTAAAAATATATTCATGAAAAACAAGTAACCTGAATATAAAATATATATATATATTATATATATATATTTCTTTTAAATATATATATATATATAATCATAATCTATGACTAGTGGATAGATCAGCAGCAGCAAAAGTTTTTTTTCTAGAAAAGTCATGGGTGCACAATAATTTTAAAAAGAGTCAAAATAAACTAAAAATTTAGTGAAACAACATTATTTAGTGGGGAACAAATAAAAGTTAATAAGTTGTAGGACTAAAGGTAAAATGGTACACAGCTCTTTGTATTGTCAACACATGATAGATAGAACAAAACAAAAAAAGACTATTGAATATATATATATACTATAAAATTAAAAGACATTTCTTTTAAATGCATAGCACAGTGATGAAGGCAGCAACACATGATAGATAGAACAAAACAAAAAAAGACTATTGATAATCTTTCATTGAGCAAAAGTATAATACGAAAGGGTATGGCTCCAATACAGAGCGGCACAAAGTGTTTATCAAACATCCCATGCACATAACTATCAAATAAAAACAAAACTGAATCAAAACACACACACATCACCAAAAAAAACGCAAAAAAAATTTAAGCAATATTTTCTTTTAACAGTTTAAAATCTCAGTTATTGTCTGCTCTTGAAGAGAGTTTCATCGTTTTGCCTGAAGTTTTTACCAAACGTGACACACAGTTTGAATGCTGAATGGAGGATGACAGACAGACGCAGCGGGGAGAAGAGTCCACGTGATATTCAACTATACTTCACATTAAACTATGGAACGGCTTCAGAACACTTGAAATATAGTGCACAAAAATGTTATGGTGCTTTATAATGTTTTGTGCCTTTTGTGGGGCTTAACAATAACAGAATAGTATACGCACTAAATTGGCTTTGGATCTGTCTCGTCTGAGCGATACTCGATCCGACAGAAAGTGGCAGTATCGGAGCTGATACCGATACTGAGTCTCGGATCGATGCATCCCTAGTTTGAGGTAGAAATTTTCCTTTGAATCTTTTAAGCGTTATGCTTAGACAGAATTGTCATAAATATTTTTTATATTGTTATATTGTATTGTTTAGCTCCACCGATAGGTGTTCATTCATATTATACACAAAATGCCCCCAGCTCAAATTTATACTTGAAATGCAAAGCTTTTTACAAGTTGCCCACAGACCTTGAAATTGATCTGCCATGAATATTTAAACACCTTTCCTTTATTAACCTGAAGACACAAAGGTCAGATGTGCCTTTAAAGACCAAGTTTTAATGAAACACTATCATTGAAAAGGCATTAGCTTACATGCTTAGCATGGCTTGTAGTTTTTAGCAGTACATTAAAGCATTCCTGGTGTGAGTTTACACAAGCATTGGCAAGGTGGAGATACTGTAGCACAGCTTCCAAGATCAGGGAACTGAGGAGCAAGCGGCCATTGGCACTCTGACCCCTATAATTGTGTCCTCTCATCTTTCCGCTGTGCTTTCCTTTTCCCTTCATTTCTCTCTCCAGCCCACAGCCACTTGTAATTACAGCATCTCTCACTTCTCTCCCCAGCGGCACATCAGCAAAGTGTTCTTATGACAAGGCAGGACTCATCATGCCATGGTTAAGAGCTGAAGCCTGTTTCTCACACTGTTTAGCAAAGACTGTCAAAATATATCTTCACTGATGGTCTCAACCGTAGGCCCTGCTACTTGGGTTACCATTGTGTTACGTTAGGCAGATTGACATTTTCCTGTTTCTAAATAGAAATTGGCAGGTAAAGACTAACATCAGATGGGAGTCAACCCAAGCTGTGACAGATTTTATATTGATGATGAAAAGAGGTCTGATCGTGACAGTAATCTATAAAATAGAAAAAAACAAAAAAGCCAATAACAAACATTTGCATCGGGGCATCGAATTCCAAATTCCAATTGGCTAGAATGATGCCCTGCAGCTCTCTTGTGAAAGTGTCATTCATTATCAAGTTGAATTCTCATTGCCCTCTGACTGCCTGTTAAGTAAGAGGCTGTCTCATTCATATTAGCCATTGAGCCTAATGTTTATAGAGCCGCTAGCTTGCTGAATATGTTGTGGCACTCTTTTTCCTGTTCTACATGTTAAACACATTGCTTACTGATCTTGACCTTGGTAGAATGCATCAATTAAATGAAAAATGTTCTAAAATATTGGCATTGAACCATAAGGAAATTCAGAACAATGGAGCTGAAATAGCTGAAATGAGAGCCTATAGTATGGGCAGACAATGACTATCCCATTGTTATATATGTGGTTCCTCTTGACGGCATGTCGTTTTTCTAATTCAGACATGAGTAATTACAGCTGGACTTGCCTAGCTAATAGTGACCTACAAACAGCTGAAATTGGAGCAGTATAAATGAAGTGGCCATCTAACGGAGCCCTCAATTATGCTCTCCATAAATAGATGTTTGAATACATTGATCTATTTTTTTTTTTTAAGTATGCTGAAAAGAAGCAGTGCATTGCTATGCAAAATGAATCAGCATCATCACAGAGCTGTTTGACATTGTTTGAGATTGTTTTTGACAAAGTATAATTTATTATTATTTTTAATAATATTTATTATTTCCCTTGAGTTCTAGTGATAACGTGTTATTGTGTTTTGTGCAAAGAAGGTTAGGACCATTATTTTATGTGTGTCCCTAGACATTGTTGTCTGATTCTTTGTAGATTCTCGTTTTAAACTTTGCTCCCAGTAACATAACCTCATTTATGCAGAGTATTATCCTGAAAGGCACAAACAAGATCAGACTACAGCACCGGCAACTGTGTGACAATGAGATGTTCTAAAATATTCGAAACATTTCTACTTCTATACATTTTAAGCAATCACTTTTTTTCTCTTCATTTTGATAGTAGAATGTGTGCCTAAGGTTTATGGCTTTCTGCGGTTTGTTTCCTTTCGAATATCTGTCATGTTTTCTTCTTTTTTTTTCCCCACAGTAATTTTGCTCGATTTGTTATAAACCAGGGAAATAATCACATAATCAATCACCAGACATTTTTGTATTAATTTTGTTGTGAAGGACACAGTATGCGCCTGGTGAAATTAGAGCACATTTTACTAAATGGGCCTTTGGGGATTGATTAGGTTAATATACTGTTTGTATAATGAGCAATAGTACAAATATGAAGTGCTATTCTTGCATGGAAACTGTGGCTTGTTCTTTGTTTTGTATAAGTTAATAATTGCAGGGATAAAACATTATTTATTATATAAATTATGTTCACCTTAGACATAGACACACTAAAATGTTAAATATTATGAATAAAGTATAAAAGTGTATGTATATATATATATATATATATATATATATATATATATATATATATATATATATATATATAATAAAATAAGTAGTGACATTAATTACAAGAAATGTAATTGATCATTTAGCTAGAACTTGGCATGCAGAACAAGTTTTCATGGCGATTTCAAAATTCTCTAAACATGAATGTAGTGTTTGATTTGAACTTCAAAACCCCCCCTTTTTTATTTGTCTGCACCTCTGATATTAAGAATACCTTGAAGTTTTTTCTGTGGTTCATCATGTTCCAAATGCATTCAGACATGACACACTGCACATGTCATAACCAGCCAGGAAGATTATTGTGCTAAATGAGCGGCATTAACGTCTTTGATAAATTGTTTTTAAATCTGCTTGTAATTTCATTGGCAGTAAATTTCCACAACTCAGAGAGCAGTCATCTATTCCTCAATATCAGCTTACATGACCCCTCCCAACTTGGCTTCTAACTGTGTTAGCTACTAAACTAAAGTGGTCATTAGGTGCTTTTTTTTTCTCTACAGCTCGGCAAGTAATGTTGGTAAAATGCTAATGCTTAATAATGATCCCTTCGTCCATTTCTGGATTACTTTTCAGCTGAATGGCAATGCATCAAAACATAAAGCATTTTGAGGCTCATTAAGGAGGCATTATACGATGAGGTCTGCGGAGCGGTCACACGGGCCTGGTGATGGATGTGAAAGCGATCCGCTGCTGAAACCCGGTTAGGTCAAATCTCTGCGGTAAAGAGGGCTGCTCTTTGACATGAGGAGGAGGAGGAGGAGGGCCCGCCACCGGACCCGGCCCATCAGAGCATCATTAGTGTCCACTTTGAGCCAGTGACAGGAATTCCATTCCAGACTGAACTTCGGACCTGAGTGTGGGGCACAGATAGCTTGCAGAATCACACGCATGGGAGTAATAAAGGGCTTTATGCAGTGTTGATGCTGTCTCCCAGCATTTATGCAGAAGTATATATTTTCAAAATCCATGGGTTCCCTGAATGCCATTTTAAAATAGCTGAAATATGCATGGTGACTTCACAGCATATGCCATATTGATATGCCTAACAGTAACTTTAAAGAATCTACAATTATACTGTGCTTAAACGTGACAATCTGTGACATGTCGAAACTAAACCGATCCCTTTATATTTATCAAAGCAGTCTATACTGGAAGCATGACCTGCACAGTCTGCCGAGTACATTATAATTTGTAGCTTAGTGTCAGATTTCATGCTGCAGATATACCACAGTCTAAAGGGTACAGCAGAATCTCTACTGGTTAATATTTTTCTACTGTTGCAAAGTATATATTGCCAGCAGTACTATATTTAATATATTTACATTTCTGGTTTTAACTCAATTTCCAGTATTCTTCAAAATCCTTTTGTCTTGAAGAAGTCTTACCATCCTCCTCTAGAGATTTATTGTCTACTAAACAAACTTGTGAGCTAGTTTCATTGATCAACATTAGAACTGAATCCTCCCATGGACTGCTGTAGGCTTAAAAAACTCTTTGCCGGACACAGCATAATCAGTCCACATTCCTTTGACGATTGATTTTAGATACTCTTTCCCTAGACTTGTGATTATCTATCTGAGGTTAATGCAGTAACAAACATTAGCATGCTCTTCTGTCGAGTCAGAGTGGTTTGTTTTGCCACGGAATAGACCCAAGACTGTGCTTTTTAAGACATCTGTCAGGGCTCCTCTTTAGTAAGTAGAGCACAGTAGCAGAAATATTCATAATTACCTCGACTCCTTTTTCTCTGACCTCTCAGAAGTCTGTGCTAAAAGCAGACAGTCTCTTCCTGGAGTGTCATATCCAGCACTTCCCCTCATTTAATTTTCTGTATCAGAGTCAAATTGCAAAAGTGACAGAATATGCTTTTTATTATGGCATGACAGGCGTTTATGGTGCTAAAAATTGGTCTCTTTATAGTATCTTAAGATAGCTTTTTATAAGCATTGTTGATCTGACAAGTCTGTTGTTCCACACTGTCACATCCACCTCATTACCATAATCACTTAATTGATGAAAACTCCCCTTATTAGGCATGAAAACCTTTGTTTTGACTTCAGTTCTGAATCAAATATTAGCTTTAGAAAATGTGTCTATGTCCATGTTGATATGGCTTTGTGACTGTAGTTTTGTTGTCAGTTTCTGAGTCATGAATGCTGTATTTTTATGTTCGCAAGTATTGACCTAAAGCTGGCCAATATGGCTCCTTTCCCCGTGTATTTGGATCCAACTTATGTCCCTTGTCTCCAATTTTAAGAGCCTGTTTGCTTGTTTATTTCTCCTGGTGTGGGCGCACTAGTCTTCATTGCTGTCAGCTATGTCAGTTGAGTGTTAAAGAGAAGACTGGGCTTGGAAGCTGTGGTGAAGAAACACTCCTCTGAAACCCTGCTCACCCGCTTGTTTTACGATGCTTCATAAAAGTGTCATCATTGATGTCAATGCGATGGTGTCCTCTGCGTCCTCTTTCTGCAATTTGTGACAGCTTATATTGCTCAAAACCACACGGCTTCAATGAAAGCCTCAAGGCCGCTACCCCTTCTGCCCCGTAACTGCTTGTCCTAGGTTTGTTTTTGATTGGTGTGCTCAAAATGATTTAAACTCCCCAAATGCCCAGCTTGTAAGATAGGGAGTATTAAACCTTCTGTATTTATGGTTGACTACAAAAAGGCATGCATTCTTCCAGCCCAAGACCAAGATAAAAGATGTGCACCTTACTTCCCAGGTTATCATTTGCTTGGAATGGTTTTGATTCAAACAAGCAGAGCTTTTTTGTGTGTGAGAGCAAAGCATGTGGATACAGTCCAAAATATTGATCTACATGATTTTTCATGTATTATTAAGAATAGCAGACTGCCTCATTCTCGACCAGATAACACTGGTTTGTTATTTATGGATTAGATAGCTTATGAATGCAGTGATATTGTGCGTATGGATGAGAATGTATTTGTGTGTGTGTGTGTGTGTGTGTATGTGTGATATTTATATAGTGTGTATATTTGTATTTATATATATATATATATATATATATATATATATATATATATATATATATTGTGTGTGATATATATTTATATATATGTGTGTGTGTGTGTGTGTGTGTCACGTTTGTATTTTAGCTGCAATATACTTTGCACACATTAGTTGCGATTTTTGTTTCTCCATGTGCATCTCATCACACATCGACTGTAAAAGTAGTTTCTGGCAAGAGGCATCACTATCAGACAGTGTTTAGATTTAAATATGATTTAGCCTGAATAATTTTCTTTTTTATTGTGCCAAAGTATTTTTAAGTATTTTTAAGAGTTTTAACTTTCTCTGTCAACTGAAACCTGACAATAATGTTTTATTTTGTGGCAAAAATGTTCAGGCAGATAAAAGAGTGCATCATTAGTGTTTTTATTTCTGGGGAAAAAGAGGAAAAGGCAAATTTAGTACAGTTGATTAGTTGCAGCATCAAGGTCTGATAATCTGCTTAGGCAAAAAGAAGTTGTTCATTTCTTTTGTACTGCCATATTACAAACAAATAAGCCTAAAACAGCAGTCACAAAAGTTTTAAATTATATCAAAAAATGTAGTTGTTAAATTTGTTTTTTAACAGAAAATGAGGATTTCAGCTAGTGTATGGGGCTCAATTTAGGCAATTCTGTCTAAATGGTTGGTCTCATCTGCAACAACTACTGTTAGTTTCCTAACTGAATTAGGACAACCAGTACATAGGTACACATAGTTGTTCATTTTATTGCTTTGTGTACACAGTTAGTAGTTAAGTTGGTGCACTTAATTTTATGATAATCATTATTGCTTTGTTTTCAATTGACTTTTATTGTATGAAATTTTTATTCACTCAATAAACTCTTTGTTCATTTTATTGCTTTGTTTTCAATTGACTTTTATTGTATGAAATTTTTATTTACTTATTTTACTTTGAGCGTGACAGTATGATAGTTTGTGTAGCAGACTAATTATTAAAAATCACACTCAATAATTGCTCTGACAAATGTACTAATTTTTATAAGTATTTTAAAAGTGGCAACACTGTGTCCTGCATTTAGACATGTTAGGGAAGTTACCTAAATAAGCCTAAATATCATATGAGCCCACTTGTTATTTTATGTAAAAATAAAAAATAAAAAAGTTTTTTAATTATTTGAAGCCAATTAAATGTTAGTTAGGGTAATATGTTACTGCTGTTTTGCAGTCACAATTGAAATGACTGTTAAAGCTGCATCAAAACTTTTTTTTTTTTTGCAAAATAGTGACAACTCTTACTGACTATTAATGAAGATTTTAAATATCAAATATTAATCAAATACAAATTGATATGATTTAATTTATTGGTATTTAAAAGCAGTATTTTGTATTTGAAAAATAACCATTTTGTTAGCGCGTGTTGCTTGTGTGTTGATGGTCACAAAAGATGCAGTTGAACAACAAAAATGAATAAAAAACATAGATAACTATGTTAAATGAAAATGTTTATTGAGCGCAAAATTTTGGTGCTTTGTCCATGTTTATAATCTATAAATTTTGTCATTTTTGTCATTTGGGCCTCTAAGGAACATTGCCTTTTGAAAAGCAGTAAGCAGTAATATTTTATCATCATTTTAGTGTTTTTCATCCACTAAATATTTGATTAATTTGAATACATATTTTGTTGCTGATGACCTAATTTTTTTTTTTTTTTTTGTTACCTAATTTAGTCAGATTAAAACAATACAAATTTATTTGTGTTCAAATGAAAGATGAATCTTGAAATGAAAGATAATTTCATACTTACATTATTGGAAGACTGCTGTATAAGAAAACATGTAAAAGTTAGATTTTGGTGAGCTTTGTGTGAACACATACCCCAAATATCCCAGATTAAACACTTTCCCCAAAAATTACATAAAAAATTATTTAAAATTATTAAAACATTTAAATTATTTAAAATTATTTATACTTTTTAGTTTTCACTGTATTTATGTGTGGCAGTTCCCAGAAAAGCATGTGTAAAAGACATTTTGCACAACAGACATTTTTTACAATGCGAGAAATACACAGTGACAACACAATGACGATGCACATGTAGCTTATTCAAACTGCTGTTTAATTGGTTGCCCTTATCATGGAAACAACATCCTACTTGTCTGTGTGCTACACTAATACAGAGATTTACAGATGGTACAATGCTCTGTTTTGTGACATTGTGTCTTGCCTAGGCAATTTAGAAGTGTAACTGAAGTGACAGAACCAGTAAAAAGGTTCAACAGCAAGCGCTCTCAGCCGTACTATATCACGTCAGCGTCTATTGAAGAGAACAAATCTAATCTTATTTACAGTCTTTATTTGCCTTGACAAATGTGTGATGCTTATCAGTAGTATTCAAGACTTTAAGCTGTTTGCAAAAGCAATGCCTTATTCCCTTAGGATACTGCCAGCCGTATAGATGTCAGGTCAGTTCAGTGAACACAAAAGGCAGTAAGTGCTCGTTGCAATCCGTGTCAGTAGGAAAACACACAAGACGCTGCTGCTCATGAAGTGTAATACAGCAGCCTTTGGGAAACTGGATTGATTTGTCATGAGGCCTAGAGCAGAGCCTGGGCTTTTTCTGGAACCTCTGCCTTTATCTCATCAGTAGAGAATTGATCAGAGGTCACGGCATTCATGTGGGTCACTGACAGACAGCTTGATCAATGCTGGTGGGCGTCTGAATGGAAGTTATCTGAGCTAACTTGATGTTGATAGTCTACGAGGACATCTGAATCATTACTAGTGAAAAGCGAGATGCTCTAACACTGGCTTGCTCTACCTTTAGGTCGTGTGTTGCACTCTGGATTTAAATGTAGTAAAGTCATACTCGGACCATATCTTTAATATTTATTTTTATAATAATTTTATATTTATGTAATATTTAATTGAACATATTTTTTTTTTCTGTACACGTTAATTATACTTTTTTGTGTGTGTGTGTGTGCTACTAAATATACACATTTTTTCAGTAGATTTGTTAACATACTATACTTATTACTAACTCATAAAAAAAAATAAAATTGTATGACATTAATACAAAAAAAAATAAGATTAAAATACATTAATACATGTTGCTCTTGTAATCGTCTAATGTAAAATGTCTTAATGTCAAAAAACATAACAATCCTAACAATGATACTTAATGTCGAGAGAGAAAGTAAGAGAATAAAAAAAATGTTAAAAAACAGAACAATCTTAACCCTCATACTTAATACGTAAATAACTACATTATAGCACCACTGTTTCATTTAATTGTAGATACTGTAGAATAGCAAAACTGCAAATGCTGCTAAATTGGACAGTTGACAGTGCATTAGTTGTAGGAAAATGACAATAATTTGACAAGGATGCAACTCTTCTGTGGTGGTTCAGCCTAAAATCAAGTTATTGGGTCATTATTTATTTTTTTATTTTTTATTTGATATTGAGCAGCATTTTGCTTTGGCTACCAAAATTGTGACTATGAATGCTGCCAATTAAAGCTAGCTGAAGCAAACAAACTGTGCTTTGCCCATGGTTGTTACCATTTGAAGCTGTCAAGCTTCAAAAAAACAAAACAAAACAAAAAACATGTATGCCTAGTTTTTTTGTTCAAGTCATTGAATTTAAGCTCATGGAAACTCTTCTCTCTGCTGCAACTGTCAAATGTCATTTTTTATTTAGCACTTTTAAACTGCGTGTCGCTTTTGGTTATCACAGTCGGCACAGTAAAACTCTTTCAATGATGTATCTGTATTTCCATTATTATGAATAATCTGTAGATAAAGGTGAGTGCTTTTATTTAAAAGGAGTGTATTACTCAGAAGTTTATTGCTGATTCTGAATGGCCAAATTATTGGTACCTGGTGTATGTTAGATTATAGCTCTGGAATGGGCGACTGAATAAAACTCGTCATTCAAGCCCAATAACTGGAATTTAAAACTTGGATGAAAAAAAAGCTCAGTAAACTGTTTGATAGATTTATTAAACTAGGTGTTGCACACACTCCATATCTCATCTATTTGTGTTCTATTATAAACCTCTCTTTGCAGACTGAGGCCCGCCTGTGACTCCAAAAGGTGATGTTGCTTTAAAGTGCATCATTGTGCTCCTGGGATGCACATAAACGCTTTTGTGCCTCTCTGCAATTATCCCCTTATATACAGTACAACAGTAGTTCCCTATCTGTCGGTCACTACGAGTTATGTCGTGAAGACATAGGGAGTCAGGGTTGCTGCAGGATTTTTAAGCTAATATTTAAGACATTTTAAGACCTTTTTTAAGGCCTGCACAAATAAAATTAATACCATATGAGCAGGGTAGGGCAATGTCTATGGTGAACTATTAAACTGTAAAACAAACATTAAAAATAAATTATTACATTAATTTTTTAAGAAAATAATTAATTATTATTATTATTATTAATACAATTATTATCAATAAATTATTATATTAATTAACATACAAACACATTACACTTTATATATTTATAAAAAAAAATATCCTCATATACACACAACATCACACATAAAAATCTCAGAGTTTTCACAGTAAAAAAACAAGACTATATTCTCACAATACTAAAAAACAAAAAACAATGGAAACAATATTTTTTTTTTCCTTTGAAACTTTTTTTAATGTAAGAGCTAGCATGAACTTCAGTGTTCAAGGGGGTGTCTGCAATCTCCATTTAGCCTATTTAGCTGTGCAAAACAGTTCATTGTGCTGCTAGATGTTGTAAACTAGTTTTTGTATTCAAATAATTGTACATTTATTATAGTACTAATAATCACACTAATCTGTACCACAATTGTTTTACCGTTTATATTTACATTTTGACATTTAGCAGATGCTTTTATCCAAAGCAACTTACATATGAGGACAATAAAAGCAGTCAAAACCAACAAAAGAGAAGCAATATATAAGTGCAAATTACAATTCTCGGTTAGCCTAATGTAGTATACGTAGCAAGGTATATATATATATATATATATATATATATATATATATATATATATATATATATATATATATATATATATATATATATACATACATACACACACACACACACACACACAAAGAAAAACAAGTAGATATAATAGAAAAAATAGAAAGCTAGTGTTTTTTTTTTTAAAGAAGATAAATAGATAAAGTAGAATTAAAATATAATAGAAAGTGCTAGAGTTAGAGGGTCAAATAAAGATGGAACAGATGTATTTTTAGTAGTTTCTTGAAGAAACTCTTTATTTTCTGTTTTATTTACATGCTGAAGCTGCATTAACGGATGAATCATATGTTCATTGCGGGCGTATGAGCATGGCTTCACGGCGATCTCGCTTCTCTCTCCTCACAGGGAGCAGAGTGGCACCCTCTGTCTCTATACGTCCCGGTTTCGCTGTCACGAGCAGGGGACCACCAGCTAGAGCTCTGGGAGATCTGAGGGCTACAGTGAGAGCCTCTCACTTCTCCCGCAGCGAATGTCCCGTGCAGCTCCTGAGTGATTCTGCTGGCCCAGCTCGTGATGGTCCCAGCATTTCATTCAGTGCGCCACCTGAGGATTGGATGTTGATAGCGGCATTGGTGATGGGCTATTGTTCTCCGAGAATGAAGCTTATGGATGAACGGCGCAGTCCCTTGGAAAGGTAGGAGTTGACGGCCATGCTTGCCCGGGCAGCCATGAGCATCGGGCTGGAGGTGACCACACCGCCCAATCCCGAGCCCTCGCCCTTGGAAAGGTGATTTTCATGTTAGTGGCACAAGAGCACCATCTCTGGCTCAACCTTGCTGAGACGTAACGGCGCAGTCCCTTGGAAAGGTGATTTTCATGTTAGTGGCACAAGAGCACCATCTCTGGCTCAACCTTGCTGAGACGAGAGACATTGACAAAATTTGTTTTCTTGACGGTCTCATCTCGCAGGTTGGCCTGTTCGGGTACACTGTCGGGGACTTTTCAAGCACATCCAGTCCCGATGTGATCCTCCGTCTGCCACGGGCTCAGCCACAGTCTGCCAGTCGCTTGATTCCCTACAGGCGATCCCATATCCCATATCCTCCCCGGAGAGTGCCCCCCTGTGTCCTCCAGAGCACCTCTGCCCCGTGCTGAGATAGCGTCAAGGCCAGGCAACCCAGAGATAGTGTCACTTCTTCCCCCAGAGGAGAATCCTGTATTTTGTGTTTTTAGTTTTCCGTATCCGTTCTGGTACCCAAATTCTCGAAAAAAGAGCAGTTTCCTTTTCCTCCTGTTTATCAGCCGTGTGGGCTGACAGTGTGTGATTTGCTGCCTCCTCACTCTCGCCCATGACGCCCCCTATCGCCAGCACCCAAAAGATCGTAGCTCGGAGATGCGTAGCCTCTCCACTTTCCCTCTCTGTGAACCCACGTCTTCCCTTTGACAGACCACTCCTTGATTCCCTACAGGCGATCCCATATCCCATATCCTCCCCGTATTCTTCCATGGTAAGGTTTCCCTCTCTGTGAACCCACGTCTTCCCTTTGACAGACCACTCTGCCAGTGTCTCCTGGAAGCCGTTCCTCCCTTCTCCTAGGTGGGACCTGCCTCAAAGACCCATTCCATATGTAGTACTGCCCCAGGCCTTGGTCAGTCCATATCTGTGTTTCCACATGATACCTCCCTACGGGCAGGATGTGGTCTCCGTAAACCACCTTTTCCAAGTGAACCCCCTATGTTGTCACAACATAACGTCTTCATTCCCTCCATCAGGGAACGAGGGTTACGTACGTAACTGAGATGTTTTTGTGCAATAAAATCTTATGTATTTAGTCTATCTGCTTGTTGTTTTATCTATCATATCTGTTTTCCAATTAAAAAGCAGTTCATTTTATATATTGTGTAGTAATATCACCTGATTTTCAGAACATTGATACACGTGTTTATATTCCGAAATGCTATTTTTGGTTACACATCTCACGGTACTTATTTTTAATAATTATTTTAAATTCAGACAATCCATCACTGAACCTACAGAGTTTTGTTCAGTGCACACTCGCAAATTCTCTCATCATAAACAACAAAGTGCAGATGTACGTACAATCTAAGAGATTCATTTCACAGTGTAGGCAGTTTATTGATTGTAAAGATTATTAAGATTATGATATAAAGATATTTTTTGAGAGTGCTTAAATTCGTGATGGATTGAAGTTACATCATAGTGTTATTCTTTTTTAGTCTAATTGATTGCTTAGATTATTAATGTTCATTCCACTGCTATAAATCAATGATTAACTATCCTGAACATGATATATATTTTTTGTATGTTTGTTTTACACATTACAGCACCTGTATGCCCGTCAGCCCTCTCAATAGGTAGTCTTTGCTGGCTAGACCTGAAAGCAGAGGCAGTGCTATAGCTGCAGCTCTTCACCTCTAACCTCCCCTCTACCATTTTTGGACTGAAGGGGATCTTGAATAGCGAGATACACGTGGACAGAGGACAGATCAGGTTATAGATAAAACATCAATTCCAGTTCTCTGAAGAATAGAACACAACATAACTCTGGTTGGTGATATTGCCAGAGCTTGCATAAGACAGAAGACTTTGCTAAAACTTTTTCTATCCTGAAAAGGTCAGAGACTTCTTAACCAAAAAAAAAAAAAAAAAAACACCTCTCAGGTTATTGTCAGGTACTGTGAATTTTGGCTTGTTTGTGTGGCTCTCAGCATGGACTAATTAATCTTGTTGATATTTTGAATATATTTGAGCGAAGCTTTTGGGTTTTCTGTAATCCTCTTGATTCAGAAAACAATCACACTTGTCACGCATTCCCGTGACTCAGGCTTCTTAATGCTCTCACTGTCTCTTGTAAATGTAATTAAATGATTACATTTGTCTCTGATGTGAATAAACTGATAAATTAGAGGTCGAGAGATAATGACATGAATAGATGTGCAACCAAAACATGCTCTTTCATTGAGTGAGAGCACTGGGTGTGTGGTAATTACACACTTGTCCATTTTTTTGAGTTGACAAATCTGATTGTGTGTTTGTTGTCTTAATCTGAGTGTATTTAAGATGCCGCTCTGTGCGAGGACATAAGTACTGTACAACGCGAGTTGTGGTGTGTCTTTTGATGCTGTTAATTACATTCCTGTGTCATTCACTCAGGCTGGAGACAGGGCTCTCTGTATCTGTTTGGCAATCTGTTATTATCGTGTTTGGTGCCATCTCTGTTTGCTCTCAGTGTGGTTTCTTTTCCTCATGGAGCATTTGATTCCTGTCTCTTTCCACTTCCAGTATTCATTTGTGAGGCTTAGTCATTTTGTGTGATAAATCCGACTTCTCTCACACTTCTTTTTTCATTACAAGAGTCTTTGCTACTTATTTTATTAGGAATGCACAATGCACTTTTTTGACTACTTATAATATTAGGGATGAGTATCTACTTTTAATACTTTTTTGTGTATTAATGACTTTGGTCCTCCTTAATGTGTTCTTTAGGGTTCCTATGTGACCTTAAAAAGTATTCAAATATAGCTTACATAAACTTTCAAAATTTAGGGGCATAAAAAGTCTTAAATATCTTAAATAAATGTATGTTTTATCATTACCAAAATATGTACATTTGTGGATGAACAGACCAGGGATGATAAGGTTCATACTGTCCTAAGGGAGTTCTGAGCATAGTATGGTGTGGAGCGACAGCAATTTCCCCTACCCATTTCAAGTAATCTGTAATCAATCCGTTCCAGTTTGGGATTTTCATTTACCGCTCTTCACTCACTCCCAACATGCCCCATAGCAAAATATTCACCTAGCTATGCTCCATTATAAAGGGTTTCTATGTTTTTTTTTTTGTTTTGTTTTGGTTTGTTTTTAAATATACCCCCTGCTTTTATGTTTAAATATCACAAACATCTGTGTGCATGCAATGCACAATGTATCAATTAAAAAAAAATCATTAGTTTGTTAATGTGTTATGCTTGTGAAGGAGTGGTATTCGAGTGAAAGGAAATATAAATGCCCCCTGCTTGGCTTCTACTCCACACTGTTCACTTACTTGAGATATTAGAGCAATCTAAAAGTGCTCACGGACATCCCCACAAGGCAGTTTACATTAATTTGAATATTTTAATGTAATTTGTAGGCAAATATTGTTGTTTGTGTGTAAGTGAAGATGCTATTTTTTTTTTACATGATTAAAAAACATATATTAAGAAGTGTATTATTATTCTATAAAAGATGGGATGGAAATAGAAGAAAAAAATGAATTATTGTAGTTTTGTAGATATTTAATGCTGACAAGTGGTGTTTACAGGCTTTGCTGACTGTGTGTCCAGCCAGTTTGAGTAAAATAATCTTTGGTGCATTATGTGTTTATAGATTTGTGTTCAACTGTTAATTTCTGATAATCACTTGTCACAGAGAATAATTGAAGCCACAAAGCATTTACATGTTTTCAAACAAACATTCACATTTTTTCAACAGCCATTCAATCAAATTAATGTTTATCGCAACAAATTTTGTTTGTGGCTGCCACTTAACAATATCTATCTGACTAACACGGAATAATTTGTGATATGGTGGGAAGCATTAAACAGATCATTTTATGTTTGCACCATGTGGCACACCATATTTCTTTATAGAAAATGATGTACGGATTTATAGCTTTAATTTAGTTAAATTATAAGGTTTATTTCCAGCTATTTTATTTTATTTCCCCTCTAAAACTTAATGTAAAATGAAAGATTACAATGTGTTAAATGTATGTAAAATATTATATCACTTGGCAGACTACTGTCACTATTGTTTAGCCTTACAGTAAAGTGGCATGATGATCAGTTTTAGGGAAGCATGTAATTTTTCGATTTTTTTGTTATCTATCCACTGTGCATTATTAAGAGTATTAGATATAGCACATGTGTGTGATGAATAAGCACATGAAGTGCATGCAGTGGAGGCAGAGATGAGAATGTATTGCACACTCTGTCCTTTGCATCCTTGCTCTCAATTAGATTTTTTTTGTTTGTTTGTTTTATACAACATCCAAATAAAATATTATGCTATATTTAAGGTTGTGTATCAAATTTTATCAAATACAATTCCAATTCCGATTCTGCATGTATATTCTGATTCTTATCAATTCCTAGGTTTGATTCTAAGGTAAAAATAATAATAATAAAATAATAAAAGAAATCAGACATTTATTTCATATTTATTCTGTGTCTTTTTACAAAGCATTCTGTTGCAGTTAAACAATGGCCTACAGAACACTTAGGCCTACAAGAATAAAAAAATACCACAACAAAAAAAAAAAAAAAAAATAACACATCAAAAATAAAAAAACTAAATCAAATTAAACAGTCAAAAACCTAAAAAGGCAAATAAATCAAACAAAAAAAAAACAAGAATTAATTTAAACAACTCAATTAGCAATAGCATAAATAAGTACAACAACAAATTTCAGGTACAGAAATAAAAATCTAAAGTTTAAAAAGACTGCACTTTTTTTAATAAATACAATACAGAATAATCCTCACAAAGTTGTTGTCTCTTACACACCAAATGCACGTGGATCTAAAAATATGGAACCAGTTCTCAATACCCAACCCTAGCTATTTTTAATCAAATTTCCTGAAGTAATTAAGAGAGAGAGGACAATTTATCAAAATACACATATAGTCACTTGTTTGGGGTTTTAAGGGCTACACTATTTTTGTGTATTTATGATATATATGTTTAAAAGGTGAAACAGGTTAGCATGAAATGCTGTTTTTTCTTTGCAGTCTGTCTAATAAAATTTGACAAGTATGAGGTAACTGACCTACAAAGTTGGAGTTATCTAACAAGCTTTACAATTACAGCAGAACTTGTACATGCAGAAGTGTTGCTAATACAAAAATTTCGTTGTGAAAGGTCCACTCAAAGCCTTATCTTCTGTACAACAGTAGCTGCTGCTGAGGTATAAACAACAGCTCAGGCAAAGCCTTTACATTTATCATTCACACACAGCCTGACAATGTTAGCATGTCACCCATTTGCCTACCCCATTCATCCCCACTTAAATATGTAACTCAAATTGAACCGCGTAAAATGGAATTTTGACTGTGGAGGATGTATCATCACTAGCAGATTTTTTGTAAATTTGAGGATTGTTCATCTGCAGCCACATATGAATAAATGAGATAAGTGAACCAGACAGACAGGTAGTACACATGGAGGCCATGCCTGCTGAAAAAAGGAGGGGAATCTCAGGTAGAGAGAAATGCATCAAGGCTACAAACTCAGACAGACAAAAGCAAAGAAATTGAAGTGGCCTTAAGGGCAAACTTATCAGGCTTCTACATTCCATATGCGTGTGTTGAGCGGTTATCGTCTCTAATGAATTCTTTACAAAAGAGGGATTATTTTCATCACCTGAATGATGTGCACTGCTTCAAGAGCAGCAATCAGCAATTTAGTGTTAGGTGTGCCATTCTACTGTACATTCTTGAAAACATTAGAATGTTTGCTGTAGGCCTAATGCAAAGAGTTAAGAAAGAATTAAGGGATTTATAAATGGATTTGATCACTTTTTGTTCATTATAACCATGGTGTTTTAAAATGTACATTCTTGCATGCTTTGGAAGTCATAATTTTTCCTATTCATAGCTTTGCTGCAATTCACTGGACATAAAAAAAGCTAAAAGTTAAAAAAAGCTAAAAATAATTTACAGGAGTTTAATTCATTCTCCTTGCAAAACTCCAGCTGAAACAAAAATAAAATTGTGAGCTGTTTTCCAAGACTTGCATTGAGAAAAATATGAAATGGCCAAGAGTATTAATCGTTATTAAGTAAAAAAAGAAGGAAAGAGAACGAGTCGCCACTAGAAATAGAAGAGAGAGTATAAGGGTATTTGAAGTAGTGAGATATATTGATATTCTGTAGAGAAGCTGTTTTACTCTCTATGAAGAAGTGTCCATTCACAGCGCACTGTGCTACCCCCCACCCCAGCACACCCAATGAAAAATCGGCTTCATGTTGAATCCTAATGCTCGTTCACACAAGGCTATGCTTAGAATGCTGACCTTCTAAAGCCCAAAACAATTTATAAACAACATACCCAGAGGTCTAGACACACATGCTTGTTAACTTAATCAGAACCAGTCTCAAACAGAAACCTTAAAGGTGTTGTATGTAAGTTTTTGACTCTACTAAAGCATAAAAATGCCATAATATGCTTGCAGATATTTAAGAAACATGCCAAGTTAAAATATTTGTTTATCTGAACAAAAAAAAAATCACTGAACATGAAAAATATATATTCACTGAATTGTGCTAAGTCAGTCTATCAAGTCGAAGTGGTAAATCTGTGTTGGCTGAACAAGTACTACATCCAAAAAACTGTAAGCACATATGACGGAGAAAAAACAAACACTTGGTTAATTCAAATGTAGATGCGCAGGACAGTAAGCGGGGCCGAATCAGCCAATGCCGAAGAAAGAAATAAACATCATTCTCAAAAGAAGACAGATATTCATCGTCATATGTTTCAAGAAGTTATGGTGAGTAATGAGCACTGAAATTATTCTCCAAAGGTTTTACTTTAGTACCCAGTATACGTGGCATTTTGCAGAATTGCAAGATCACATTCATTAGTTTAATGATTGTGTTTTTTTCCCCCATTACCTCACACTTATATTCTGGTAGCCTATGTTTTTATTTTCCTCATGTCATATATGTGTAAAATACTGTTAGATTGGATTCTGAGGTTTGCGTGGTATGAACTTATTCACATCTGTCATGTGACCGCTGAATACAGTGTCGTTTAGACCGCAGTTTGTGTCGCCTTTTTTGGGCCTATTGCCTTTATTAAATAAGCCTTATAATATCAAACATATCATGCTAGTAATTTCCTTATTCATGCATTCTTTTTTGTAACACTTTATAATAACTGCACACTATTGATCATTAATTAAGCATTAGTAAACAGATATTCATAATTTATAAAGCATTATAGACATAAATAAGCAGTTTATAAATACAGATATAAATGCTTTATTCTTGATTTAAAAGCATATCTATAATGTGTTTAATCATTGTATTATCATACTTTATTCATGATCAATTTATTATTTCTCAATAAGTATAGCATTAATTACAAACCAGTTATTTAGGAGTTGCCAGTGATTCATAAGATCACAAGAAATTGTAAGTAAATGTAGTAAATTCAGGTAGTTATAAAGCATTTAGTAGTGGTTCAGTTAACTATTTATGTGAGCTCATCTAAAGTGAGGACTAGTTATGCCTTGTAAAGCATTTATAAAGGATATTTAAAGGCTCAGTTATCTTCTAAACAGAAAAAGTAAACAAACACAACACAGTGATACAGAACATAGAAATATTAACAGCCTTAAATCTCATTTGTAAAAGCTTTACAAGGCATAAATAGTCCTCACTTTAGATGAGCTCACAAAAATAGTTAACTAACAACTACATATGTTTTATAACTACCTGAATTAACCCTGAACTACAGTAGAAATACATGTTAATAAACCATTTATTAACACTCTAAGTGACTATTACTATATGTCTGAATAATAAGATGTATGAATGCACATTTAAATAGTTTATTAATCATTTACTTACAATTTCTAAGTGATCTAAGAACCACTGACAACTCCTTAATAACTGGTGTGTAAAATAATGCTATACTTCATTTAGAAATGATAAATTGATCATTAATAAAGTATGAAAAAACAATTATTAAATACATTATATATATGCTTTTAAATCAAGTATAAAAACATTTATATCTGTATTTATAAACTGCTTATTAATGTCTATTAATGCTTTATAAATGATGAATGAACTCATTAATAATAATCAACCAATAAAAAATAACCAACATATATACAAAATAAACAAAGCAATTTTTTTATGCTCGTGTCAGTAATTTTAAGCAGTCCTGAAAGCTGCACCAATATATTTACAAAATAAACAAAGCAAATGGTATACCGTTTAGCACTGCATATCTTAGTCTCATTATATAATTAACTTATGCTCTCTCACTTGCCAGATATCATGTATGGGAACTTTGTTATTAATGTATTTATTATTATTATTTGCAGGTTTTCAGCAGTGCCACTTTTGAAAGTTTTCTTCACCACATCAAGACATCCTGTAATGCAGAAGACTTAATTCATGTATTCAGTGAAAGTAAATGTGGGCCTAACAGTTGTTTTTAATGTATATTATTAAGGTTATAAAGTACAAACTAAGCTTAATGGTGCCTTACCGTTTAGTATTTCAGACTGTCTGTGTGCAGATGACTCTAAAAGTTTGCTAGCTCTGTGTATTTTTAGTGTTTGATGAAAAACTTTAATAACTTCCACACCCAGTAATGGAGCACAGTAAGGCTAAATGACTTGGGCAAAACGAATCTTTTCAATGATCATACATAGCTGGGCCAGAGATGTGGGAATGCTAAGTCTGACTTCTGAGCCCCCCAAGTGATCCCATAAATGAATGCATATGAATATTTTCGTACTTTTAATGTCGGCATAAAATAAAAATGTTCTATATACATGTTATACATCTATCTGTGAACGATTAATTGTTTTTTAATTTTGTTTTTTTTGTATTTTTTTACCTTGGGTTTTTTAATCAAAATGTCATAACTTAAATTATTCCAGTGAGACGTTAGTCTTCTCTTTAAGACACATAGCAAATTTTAGTCTGCTTAAATACTGCTCTTTCTTTCTTTTTCTTGTTCTTATTTTTTCAGCCAATCTGCCTTTCCAGTCAACATCCGAATTATTGAACTTAAGTCCCCTTTTTTTTTTTATCTTTTTTTCTTTTTCTTGTTCTTATTTTTTTTTTTTTTTGATAATCCGTTTCACTTGGATGCACATTACAATAGATCTGTCACTAGTTTGGTTTCATTGTGACTTTAAGTGGAAGACTTGACTTCCGTAGACTTTTTATTTTAGTTTAGTTTTTTTTTTTAGTCTAATTGTTTGCTTTTGTCCTTTTCTATTTTCCTTCCTCCTAAGTTGCTATTGTCAGTAGCGCAAACCCATTATATGTAGTCTTTATTGGTGGGCCTTATGATATGCACAATCCACATGGACCCTCTTTGTCCTTGTCAAGTGAAGTGTTTCTGTACAATCAGTGATGACATTTGAATGGATACATTTGAAGAGTGACTCCTTGCAGTGGTTCAAATCAAATCTCCCACCAGCATATTACGTGATTTCTCCTGTCTTACAAAAGTCTATTTTCACTGAAAGGAAGCTTCGAGCGCTCGCTGTTTGTGCAATACAGCCTTAAATGAAAGTGAAGCCTAATTTATTATAGAATGAAAGCGCTTTGTTGTTTTTATAAAGGGTAATGTAATTACCTCGTACTTCAATTTAAGATTACAGATTGAGGGATAGACCAAACACTAACATTATAATGGACCCTTCACAATAGAACCACCACTCCACCTGTCTGAGCTCTCTCCTTTTCAGTGAGCAACTGCTTTTTTTCACAACAAAAAAAAAAACCACCTAAAAATTAAAATCAACTAAAAAAAAAAAAACAAACTTCTACCAGGACTAGAGGAATAGTCATCTGCTGCTTGTTATGCGCTGGAACGACATGTGATTTTCAAAAAGAGTAGACTAATTTGTAAGGGACAAACCTTGTTAGAAGCAGTGTCAAGTGCCACATGAGTTTCAGCTGCCTATATTATATCTCATTATATATTAAGAAGCATTTTTATCAGTAATATACAAAAGAGCACACATAAGGTCCTCCAGCAATCTTGGCAATATTATAAAAACAATAAAAGACAGTTCATAATATTCTTGGGTGCACTTTGCATTGCTTTGGGGCCGTTTCTGTTTATGCACATATGCATGTAAATGACTGATTTTACCACAGGTAGAAAGCGCTCTAACACTCTCACCCTGCACACATGGACCTGAGACAGGCGCCTGCATCAACACACGGGACACTCTGCTGAGAGCTGTTTGGGGCGAGAGAGCACAATTGTTCATCCTCTTCTTGTTTATCCCGTAATCCTCTCTGGGGTTTCTGTTGCATTGATAAATTTTCTTGTTTCCACCAGCTTTGTGTCTCACGTACTGCTCAATAGTGGTGCAGACAGCCGGGGACCCCACCTGCGTCGAGCCATCACAGACTTGGATCAATGCTCACACATGTACACACACACCCACATACACACACACACACACACACACACACACATATCCCTCTCAGCCTCCAGAAGCAGCATGCATGTCAACTATCTTTTCTGTCCAAGATTTCACTCATCCTCCAGTGCAGATTTCAGTAAACTATTGAAATGATTCTCTAAATGCGTTAAACATGCCATTCTGTTTTTTTTTTTCGTTTCTCCATCTGTCACCCAAAGAAAGAGAGAATGGAGACTGTCATTGGTCTTGACCCCAGACCAAGGAGAAATGCTGATTAGTTGATTTGTGCAGTGTTGTTCTGCTCCAGATGGGCTGTGTGTTATGCAGGGTAAACAGAAGCAGGCTGTGCTGATGAGAGTCAGAGAGTCCTCGTACGTGGCCGCTGAGGCCGTGCTAAAGAGCTTGGGCTTAGACACGCATGCTGACAGAGTGACTGCATGTCACACACGCTCAGCTCTCCCTGAAAGATACAGACCAACGCTTATCTGCTGTAATTAGGAAAAGCCAAAATTTCCTTCTGTGTGCACTAGAGAGGATTAGTGGAACTCCTTTATTTGTTGTTACTTTGTTTCACAGAATTTTATCTGTAGGTCAGAGATAAAACGAGGCTACATTAGTGAGATGTTTGATTGTTTATGATTGTTAAAACAACACATTCATTGATGGTCTGTAATCTAGGGTGTAAGGTCTATTTCAAACATATTTGTTTTTTTAAATAATGATTTTAATTATCTCCCCACAGTAATACTAATGCAGTGCATGTTTGATCTTTACTATAAATAGGCAGATATTTGTTTATTCATTTATTTATTCATTTATTTTGAACAAATATTAGTTTTTTTTTTTTTTTTTTTTTTTTTTTTTTACAGCATGTTCCACCTTGTGAATATCTTGGGGGAAAATGCATGCATATGGCAATTATTTAGTTCACATACTGTAGATAAATCAGCAATTTCTCACTTTAATGTGGCTGTCTAAAATATTTGCTAATGCATTACTTTACCTCTACTATTATGGTATTATATGCATTTTATGCATTTATATTATGATAATTATTTATAAATAAATAAAACCAGTTCTGCTTTAGGGAGGACACGTCACCTTAATCAGTAGTAAAAATATTGGTCAATCTTTTTAAAAAAAAAGTATGTTAAGGTGTCCCTGTTAGAGTAATTACACAAACAAGTGCTAAGTAGTATTGATTAACAAGATGTATAGCTGTCCATGCAGTACTAAAGGGTTGACTACCCACTGGCAGACGGGCCACGAGCACTTTTTTATATGTTCTACATTTCATGTATTTATGTAACACATATTCTACATTAAAAATACATTTAGAATGAACAATAACTATTGTACAAAGAGTAAAAAAAAAAAAAAAACCTTTCTAATGCATAAAAAAAGCCTTGCGTAGATGATCACTATCTTTCTTTCATCTCTTCTGATAGATTTCTGTCAAATCGTTCTCTGTGTGCTAGATCGGAGCCAGTTTCTTATTCTCCTCATAACTGAGAAACTTATTTCTGATGTAGCCGAACCAATGAGCGGTGTGAGTGCAAGCTGCAGTAGTCTAGTCCAATGTTTAGATATTCGTCCCTCCGTACTGCACCTTTAAGTTTCTCAAGAGTGATCAGAGATCCATTTCAGCTGTCACAAGCTAATGAATCTTAAGGTTTGCGTACATGCTTAGTAGAGGACTGATGCCATTTTTCTCACAACTGAATACTGCGTCACATGCCACATTTGAGGCCAACGCTTCATGTGAAAAATTGCCTATTGAAAAAATAAAAAAGATTTTCCTTTATTCAGTTAACTTACTAAAGCGGGAAAATAATGAAAAGAGAGTCCTCTTATGTAGCCGACAAGTTAAGAATCATGATGAGTCGCGACTCACGGGGATGGGACTTAAATATCATTTAAATTAATTTAGCCCAACATGTACTTATTCTAGCCACTAAAATAATAAGATAATACAAATAAAGTGAGAAAATATAAATTATTTATTTTTTATATTTTATTCATAGCTTGGACAAAATCATGATTGGTTCCCGTCACCAAACCCAACCCTAAGCTAGTATTACTATAGTAAGTACATGTAACGTGTAACAAAGACACTCAAATTTTTTTTTTAAATTGTATATGCAAATCACTTTTTGTCAGAATGTAAACAGACATGCACAAGAAAGTGCTTGTTGTCAGAGTACTGATAAAGCCATTTACTGTACATATGAAGTAACAACAATGTAACATAAAGAAAGGTTTTACTAAAAGGGCTTTTTACTTTTTGCTTTTGTTTTCTAATTAAAAAAAACAAAAACATGATAGGTTGCATAACTACAGAATACTGTCAGTATTAAGCGTAATCTGTTTACAATGTGAATATCCCTTTAATTGATTATTTATTATTTATACCTTTTTTATTGCTTTGACAGATATATATCTTAATACACACAGATTTTTGCCAAACTCTACCATCGAATTGATTTCTCTTAACATTTCTATTTTATTTAACCCACTCTCTTTCTATGTGTATGTGTGTTTTTCCATTACTGCTTCCCAGCGGAACGCAGAAGAGACGTTATCATGGCGATTGATCAAGCTCTCCTTGCCTAGCACTGCAGTCATTAATCAAGTGAATGCTAATTGTGATCAGAGCAGGGGGTCCGAGATGGCCTCTCTGTCAGGCCCCACAGCTGGAGTGATGGAATAGTCCGGCCGCAGCTCACTGCAGGAAAGCCTGTTAGAGGAAGATGCATTATGCAACTCCTCCTAAGATTGATAGCCAGCATGAAACTCTACCATTTGTTGTTTTCTTTTGTTAGCAATAAAGGTCAATCAAATAATACAATGTTTGTTCTTATGCCATTCAATAGAGTCTGATCTAGTCACATCAGTTTTTGATGGCTGTAACCCTCACGGGCTGACTCTTTAAGAAAAGGGGCTTCTGACTTTCTGAATTACTCTCTCTCTCTACAGCAGTCACACAGGGAGTGTGTACCTCTCATGGATTACAATCCTGAATCTAGACAGATACTCATATTCATATCTTGGAGCAGTGGCGGACTGGGACAGTAAATCAGGCCGGGAATTTGACTCCACCCCAGGCCACCTCTGTTGGTGCAGTCACCACCACCCAATTCATGTGTCCACCAGACTGCTAAACTTGTAGGCTAACCCTGTTAGTTGATGTAACAGGTAGACTACCATACATAATATGAATGGATAAGTAAATAAGCCCTCAAAAACTCACTAGGAATCCACCATCTATATCAGTTTCCCTGAATCCCTCTCTCTCTCACTCTGCACATCTAGTTTCTCTGCTATATGAAATAAGCACTTTCAATAATCTATATTAATTGTGCAGCCATCAATTGTATGTCCCCGTGATCACAGTCCTACTACTGATGATCTTATAAATCAAAAAAGCACATATTGTTCTAAGAGTATAGCCAGCATGTTTAGTTTTGCTTATAGCTTAAACTTTACCGGAAGGTTCCTGCTCTGACTCAAAAGCTGAACTGTCCACTAGAGGCTGACATTTTTTCAGGAATCCCATGGGTCACGGGATTCCCGTGGGATTCCTGCAGGATGGGAGTCATCTTTGCTATTAATCACGGGATTTGGACGGTACAGGATAAATGGTTAACGGGAGCAGACGGGAGCGGGAATCAACCAATAGCAAAGACGACAAAAAAAGTAAATGCACCATTTTGTAGTTTCCTTTTAATACGCCTACAATGTAACGCAATTAAAAAATAACAACACGACCCAGCCGTCCCAGAAGCCATCAGTGCTTTTTGTCACGGCTTCCCACCGGAATTCAAAGAGCAGTGATGGAGGGGAGCTAACAGCCGCGGAGAAGTCGATGTGGCAAAAAATGATTTACAGCGCAAAGTCAGAAGTAATGACATGAAATGTAGATGCACTTTTGTTCCTACACAGCAACATATAACTAAGATGGACTCATTATGCAAGAGCATAATTGATGAAAATCGTTAACATGTAATTAAAAAAAACTATAAATCTAAACTATAAATGTATTGTTTACTCAACAATAAATGAGTAAAATGCAGCTTTATGTGCTGTTTGGGTTTATTAAACTATTGTAGACATGGTGTGAACTATGTACTGTTTTTCTTTTATTTGCTGTCTTCCATTTTCTGGAGAAAATCTAGAAACAGGGGCTCAGCATGTGGTCTAAAACAGGATGGAGAGCAGATTAAATCAAATTCTATGTATTAACTAAACACTAATTGAAGAAAAAAATATATGGGAGCGGTACAGGAGCGGGAGTCAGTTTAAACAGGACTTTAAACTTAGCTCTAGTCAATTTACCAGGAGCGGGATGGGATGGGATTATTTTTTAAACTTTGGTCTGGGAGTGGGACGGGACAAGATTTCTTTCTATGGGAGTGGGACGGGACAGGAGTGAAAATCCACTCCCGTGTCATCCTCTACTGTCCACCCCCTTTTGTTTAACAGCAGGAGCACTTGGAGCACTAGTGCTACTGTTGCTTCCTTCGTCACCTCCAAAATAAATAAATAAACATTGTAGACTAGACTACATATTGTAGGCTAGAAATGGAAAATCAAAATTTCTGGTCAAATTTGGCACTAAAAAAATACTGTGTCCCCATATGTAAAACAGTGTGCTAGTTTGTCATAAAGATGCTCTTTTAAAACGTCTATCATTATATATATTTGTAATTTTTTTTTTTAGAACAGTTTGTATCTATTGTAAGTCTCTTTGGATGAAAGCGTCCGTCTGCCAAATGATTATGTAAATATAAGGGGTGGAACAGTTCAGCTTTTTCACGGTTAGGTTTGTTTCACAGTTTTAGAGTCACTGTTTCGCTACCGTTGTATGTGCTATGTTTATGGAAAAACGATACTTTCAAAAAATATATATATTTTATCATATTATTAAGAATATTCTAACTACAAGCAACAGCACAAATAAATACAATAGAGTAAAGCTACAAATAAAATAAACTGACTTTCAGGGTTTTTTAGTATAGCATAGTTTTTACATAAATTGAATAAAGTAATCAAATGTAAAACAGCATTGCATTTTGGACTACAAATTAAAGATAAATCTTTATTAAAGTTACAAAAGCTTTTCAATCAAGAGCAGTGAGTGATTTCTTTGTTGTTGCTGTTCGATTAATATAAAGACTGTCACTTTAAAAGAATGCACTGATCCAGTGTTCGTATTCGTTTTGAACAAGAGTGAATGTTTGGCCACGGGGTTTTTTTTTTATTTTTTTTTCATCGCTGTTGTTGTAATGTCTGGGAAGCCAGAATGTTCATCCATCAACAGAAACATATATTAACTGAACCCTGTTTGTTTTACGTGTCATTTATAGTAAATCATATTACAGATGCTTTGTCAGATTTAAGTTGAACAGCGTTTCCAGCACGTGCCGAACCGTATGTGGAGAACCGAACAGTTCGATTTTTTCAGTGAACCGTCCCACCCCTAGTAAATATAATGTAAATGTAATGCTGACCGACCTGCTCCCTTACTGGCGAACATGGCTGGGATTTTGCATCAACAAAATGCGTCTGTGGCCATGGCTTTTCTCTTTTTTTATACGTTCCCGCTCTGCCATCCTTTGCTTTTACGCTACGTTTTTTGCACGGTTTTCTAAGATGAAGCCTGCCTCTGGATATAGCCAATTAGGCAGTGCTTCGCTGATGTTGGGTCATGTGGTGGTGTCATTTTCACTCCGCGATCACCTGATTCGTGGATTCATAAATCCGTCAATTAATTCGCAGTTGCATCCCAGCCTATTGCACGTCAGCCTGATCGACTGCACAGCGGCAGCCAGCAGGCCAGAATGACCATCAGGCCACCGGGAAATGTCCCGGTGCTCCCGATGGCCACTCCGCCCCTGTCTTGGAGTCTGGAATCCGAAAAGGTCTCACTGTGCACCATAAAAATGCACTTTATATTTTAGAACTGCATTCTCAATTTCAAAGCTGTGTATGAGACAATTCTGTTATGAAATGCATTTCAAGTCTCCAAAATTGATCTATTTGGTATTCAGTTTTTTTAAATATGGAAATCATATTAGTTTTCTTGGTCCCACTTTATATTAGGTGGCCTTAACTACTATGTACTTACATTTAAATTAATAATTTGATACAGTGCACTTACTGTATACCTACATGTCTTTACACTGTACTTATATTTTTAAAAACACCTATATGTAGTTACATCTGTAATTAATTTCTGTAATTACATTTATAATTACACTGTTGACCCATCCCTTACACCTTAACCCATCCTTAAACCTACCCAAACCACCAAACCTGTTCCTAACCTTGCTCATATCCCACCTCAATAGCTGCAACGTGTTTTGCAACATTGTAAGTACATAGTAGTTAAGGCCACCTAATATAAAGTGTGTACGCATTAACTACTATGTCCTTACATTTAAATTGATCATTTGATACACTTATTGTTTATATACATGTTTTTACATTGTACTTATATTTTTTAGAATGATTTATAAAGTGTAGGACTGTGTTGTTTTTTCTTTTCTTTTTTTCTTTGTACAAATAGGAAATGTTGCTACTTTTATAATGTTACGAAAGAAAACACAACAGTAAAACGAATATTACCATTTAAAACAATAATTATATATATATATATATATATATATATATATATATATATATTTTGACTGAGGATGAGGAAACACCAAAAATAGTTTCTAATACATTTTTTTGTTGTTGGAAAAATATCGTGGCAAAAATAGCAACATCCACTCAAACATATTATTGTAATTTAAAATATTTACATTATTTCAGGTTTGTCACACTATATGGTGGAAGGAACGATGGAGACGTGGATCAAGTAACAGTCTTTAATAGAATCCAATACGCAGGGTAATTCACACAGGGAAGGCAGTTGACACACACACACATGATGTTTTAGACTAGACAAAGACTGACAGCATGGACTGGAACTAAAATACATGGGGTAACGAGGGTAATTGCCAAGACACACCTGAACCAAATCATACAATCAACGCGAGACAGCAACTGGGTCACGGGGAGCACAAGGGAGAGAAAAAATCACACAGAGACCATCTAGAGACGTGACAAGGTTTACCTCTGTGTGCGTTTAATTGTGATAAAAGAAATCTAATAGGGTTTCCATGGATTTCCTCAGCTTTTCTTTCTCAGTCAGTATCAAGTTTCAAAAATCAAATCAAAATATTGTTTTAGTTGGTAATAATTTCATTTGCTTTCTGTGTCCTATTTTTTTCTTCAGTAGTGTTGTAAAACTTAAACTTTAAGTTCTGTGATGAATTTTGCAGTATTTCGTTGTATTATTTATTATTATTGCAACACGATAGCCTTATAGTGATTGTGGAGTATCTAATTTGATCCATGTAATACAGAGGACAGGAAGAGGGCCAATGCAATTACACACGTATGCACATATTTTGATATATTTTCTGTGATGTTTGAGTAGTTGTTTTTGATGTTTGAAACTGCTATAGTCTTTACACGAAAACTAGAAAAACTGCTACATTTGGGAAGCACTATCCTCTTGACTTTCCAATTCCTCTCTGTTTCTCTCCACATGTCCCCATTTCCAGTAATAGTGCAGAGGTCTCAGGCTCTAATTGTTTGGCTGTAGTTTTTTTCGGTGTGTGCCACACAGGAGCGCTAAGGGCAGACACAGTGCTAGCATGCCATTTGCTAACTCTCCTGCTAATTCCTGGAAAACTTGGCAGTGGTTGATTATCTCAGGCCCGTGGGTTCTGTGGCAGCTGAAACAATGCTGGTCATTACAAGCCAGACTCGGATCGTCTTGAGCTCACTCTGCTGCTGTAGGGGGTGAACGACTGTCCCATCTGTGGCCCAGCTGCACTGCCCAAGCAGCATTTTAAAGTAAGTGCCCAAACTTATTTATGAAGCCTAGTAGCCCTAGTTACACTATTCTGAGCTTATTTCTTTTTCATTTGTGACACTTCAGCATGCCAGAAATATGGATATTTTTGTTCGGTTCACAACATTGTTGGTGAAGGTGTTTTTAGAAATGTAAAATTATAGTGTGCATACTCTGATACCAAATGTGTCACTTATGTGCAGGTGAACCGAAGACAAATTCAAGGCTGTACAGTGGGGGCATTACACTTGGATTTGCAAGTGAAAATTATTGTGCGCGAATGTGGAAAATTATTTGGGCTCACTGGTGCGAGTGACATCTGACACCCGATTGAGGTCATGAATTTCATACCTTCTGAATAAATGTCCCTAAAGCAACTGACCTTAAGCACAAATTATATTTCACGCTGTGATTGGATGATTTTAGTTTATTTATATCCAAGTCAGTAGAGAATGTGTAAAAATGGGCTAGTATTTGTGGAGGTGTGCACATAAAACATGTTCTAGCATTCTGTGTGCGTTTTAAATTGACTGGACTGTGTCTTTGGTTGTTGCCTCACTTTTCAGTGTTTTTTATTTGTTTTTGTTTTTTGTTTGTTTTGTTTTGTTTTTTTTCCTGCTTTTTATGCCATGTGCTACATTTTTTAATTATTTTTTTTTTTCATTTGATTTCTACTTGAGTTTTTTTTTTCTTTCTTTCTTTTTGTAAATGCACATATTTAATAGCCCCCCCCCCCACCCCCTTTTAATTATCTTAGTGAAGACTTCAGTGTTTGATGCTCAAGAAACATTTAATCTTATTATTAATAATATTAATGCTTAATATTGATTTATATTTTTGTGGAGACCAGGATCCTTTGGTGAACAGAAATTTCAGTAGAACAGTATTTATTAGAGTTTTATTTATGTACTTATTTATTTATTTATTTGTAAGAAACACAAATAAAAAATTTAAATGCTTTACTAGTGCATTTTAAGTAATAAATAGATGTTGAAACCAAATACATCCAGTAGTGCATTCACAAATCAGCCTTAAGTTTGATATTATTCATGATGTGAAACAAAACATCCGTAGTATCCACAAAACAATAATATTACATCCAAAAGATTTTAACATGTAATGTTCCAATCAGATTTTGTCCAGTAGATGTTAACATGTTATTTTTATAGAACTGAGCTCTAACAGTGTATTTTTACAGTGAAAGGTTTTTAACTTAGCTTGATGCCGCAAAGATGAATGTACTGTAGCAGAACACCTTTCCCCCCGCGGTCCCACCACCCTTAGTCAAGCCTTCATCATGGTTGCTCTGAGCTGCGGAGGATCCCTGATCCTGCCTGCATTCCGAGAGGATGCGGCCATGTTTGGCGTCTCCGCTGTCATGTTTCATAATTTCACGCTTGCCTGAACAAAAGGCTCTCACAGTTCAGCTAGAGCGTGTCAACTGCACTCTGACAAGAGAATCTCACTTCTGCCTGTCTGATTGGTCACTCCAACAAGAAAAAAAAAAAAAAAAGTCCTAAAAAGAGTGGAAAAAAAGAGCGGACCTTGCTGTGTTTCTCTCCACTAAATTTGCCCATGTGCCCCTCTTTCTCGGCTTTCCATCAGTGAAGGTTAATGAAAGGGAGCAGGACAGTTTGGAGCGAAAACATTGGAAATCTTTGTCCGAGTTCATTGCTTTTTGACAAGGTACAGCGAGCCACTTTATGGTCACATAAACTACAAGGCAGACACCGTCACCAGGACATATCCCACCATGCCTGCAGTTATGAGACCTGTTATTTACAGAGGCCTTCAGCAGGTTATGCCTGAGCAACTTTTACACTGGTCTGGATTTGTCCATCCAAACTTCTTTGGGGAGTGTATTGTTGTGAGCGAACAGTGTGACTCCCTTTAAATGAGTTTGGGACAAGGCCCTAAACCTTCAGAGTGCACAGTGATTTCAAGTATTTTAAACGTGATGCACTGAAGTCAGCTTTGCAATATGAAATTCTAGAAATTACATTTGGAAAATAAATGTTGCCATTGTAGCTTTTTTTTTCTCACGGTATTGGCAGCAAGGGTAACATTCAAAATTGAAATCGGTGAAAAATATAAACAATGACGACAACCAAAATCATTAATAACGAGTATTTGGATATTATTATTATTATTATTATTATTATTATTGTTGTTATAATTATTATAGTATTATCAAATATTACATACTATATGCACACTGTTAACTGGTTTATTTTGTGCAGTTTAAATTAAACTTCAAAAATACACACGGTGAGCATATTTTAATTTTAAAACATACGATTTTCCTATGCCTCCATATGCCAATGTAGCTTTCCTCACCCCTCAGATTCTCCTTCAGAGTAAACATGCCTTCAAAAACAAGCCCTCTTTTGTCCCATTAAATGTCACCCAATTGCGAGGTCCAGGCTTCATCTGTCTATCTGATATTAGCATCATTCTTCTGCTGACCCCATCTTGCTGAGTCAATTATATCAAATTAGCTGGCATTAAAAATAATGCATTTGATAGTGTCCCTTTCAGTTCTGTTCTGCTGTTTCTATGGGAACCACATGAAAAATCTGGCTGAGGTGAACTACTAGCTTCCTGTTTCATTGTATGTGTGTTATAGCAAAATGTGAGCTGGGTTTATTGGCCCATGTGTATGTTTACAGGGATTCTTAAATATAGAAAACCTTCAGTATATAAGAGTTTGTTGCGACCCTATCTGCATGAAGCAGGCTGTTTTTCTCATCAGAGTTTCAAGCCATTTCACTTTTGATTCAGTCCAATTTTCTCTTTCCTCTAATGTTCAAACTTAAACCAGCCTGTTTACTAGAAGTAGATGTCTGAATGAAACAATGGAGTTCAGAGCATGACATTTTATGTTATCTGTGTCCAAAAGCAGTAGCCCCCCATTAATTATTTACTTTTTTTTCTTCACACTTCCTGCACTTTCTCTTTCTAACTTCTCCCCCTCTACACTATAAATTTGATTGAACCTAATCAAGCAAGTACATGATGATTGCACCCCTGTACCTGGCCTTCAGCCTAAAGCAGAGATCACACTTTTGCACCCGGCCACCCTCACTAAGGGACACCTGGCGTGATCCAAACCACAGCAAGCATCTGTGCCCATGGCATAATGTCAAAGACTTAGAGTTGCAGACTGTGCGTGCACTACTTTAACTTGACCCTTGCTTCACCCCTAGAATCAAATGTCACATCAGAACATTGTGCGTGCACTTACATTAATTTATTTATTTAGTTATTTAAAAGCTGGAATATGCTAAACAACTTTTATAATCAGAACATATTTTAAAACATTAGCCATAATATGCTTGCTAACTGTAAATGGGTACAACCCAAAAATGGACATGAACTCGTACAGAAATGAACACATTAATTTTCTTCTGCAAAGAAATGGATAACAAATGAAAACAACAGGTGTGTCTAAAATTGCATTAAAGCGGACATAGCACACAGAGTTTCTGCTTATCTCATGTTAATCCTGAGTACCTATAGAGTAGTATAAATGAATCCCTTTATGACGTCATACAGGGCCATACTCGAAAAAACTTTCCGAAACTTATACGAACCCTGAAGGTGTGTATTTGCCACAGAAATACTCAGTCGTATGTCCAACTTGTTTTTTTTTTTTTTTTTTGTTTTTTTTTTACTTTGGCCATGTTTAGCATGATAATCCAACTCTATAGCACTATAAATAAGCAAGAATGCATGAAATAGCATTAGAACCTCCCCTTTAAAAAGTAAGTTATATATAGTATGAATATGGTACTCAATCCACCATGTTGTTGCTGTCACGTGATCAACCAATGTCAGCTGCGTTGCTTCACTGCCATTCACAACTCTCCTCCCGTTGCTTTATGGGATAGTCAAGTGTCGACTGAATGGGCAGTCCAGAATCTTGGCATAAGTAGTAGGTCGTCTGGGAACTTTTCACCTACTGGTATTGAATATTATGAATTTTGACATGCTGCTCTTTTCACATACTGTGTTTTGCATACTATGTAGTATCCATGTAGCCATATTTGGACTCATAATATCATGTTTGATGTCCACTGATTGGGTGGAATCATAGTCTGAGCCTGTCATATACTATGCAGTTTTCTGGGAAATCTGTCTACTCTGATTGCTCAAAACCTCCAGACTGGCTTTAAATTTTGGGATCTCTCATTGACTCATCTAGACTGCAGATTGAGGTAAAAAAAAAAACAAAAAAACTGTGCATAAGTTGTGTAGTTCGTTACAGTCTTTAGTCGAGTCCCTTTATCCAAAGTGCGATGGCTGCAGTAAGGAGTGTTGCACTATACTGGACAATACTGCACTACTGTATATGTTTAAGCAATATTACACTCGCAATCATGCTGTTGTATTGAAATCATATGTTCAATGCAGTTGCTTTGACAGAAGGAAATGAGATACATCCCTAGTTTCAACATCATTTGCTCTTCAGACATTCCTCTTCAAAAGAAAAGAAGAATCATATTTTTGCAAATTGACCCACATTTTGGTTTTTGACCACTGGAAATATGTACATTTAAACAATTTACTCTTGGAGCCATGTTGAAATTCCAATATCTCTGAAACCAAACTATATAGGGCCTTTAAAATGAAGATGCCAAAAGGAAAGTTTGTTAAGACTCAGTATTTAAAAGGGCATTAAGATCTTCTTTAATACTTCTTGAGTTACAGGCCTGCAAACTTTGAAGAAAAGAACTTGAAAAGTGCTGTGTCCCCATTTTTGAATGGTCACCATTGACACATAATTCAACAAAGATTGTTAAAGTGAACAGATTTTACTAACAGACCTACCAATCTTTGTGTAAAAATAACATTATGATGCTTCCATCTTTCTGAAGTCATTTTACCCCCTTGTAATTTGGATCTAAATTTCAGTTGAGCCCCCTCTACAAATATTCTCTACAATATTCATCCATGCCATTTGATATTTTGGCTTTCATCACTATACATGTCTGTCTTTCTCCAGAAATCGTATTAGCAAAATCAAAAAACTGAGTTAAGTTGAGTAGACATGGAATGACCTAACATGCTGTGATCTGGCCACAGGAAATAAAAGTGTGATTATTACATGTACTGTATACAACAGTTATTTAGAACAACTATTTGGTGTTATTCTTTGACCTTTCAAGGTGCGTCACTGGCACATTTGTATGAGGTGTCCTGGCATGAATACTATTGCTTAAAATATTTTAAACAGTAGGGCATTAGCATCGTCCTTCCCTATCGTGCCCTTGGCTTTCCCAGAGGCCCTGCTCTAGCAGCTGTAATTTGATATGCATTACATGTTTGGTTATGGAAGAACAGTTTTATACTCTTGACAGTTTTATATGAATTGTCCTCAGGCATTTCATAAGTGAGCTGAGTGGGTGGCAAGTCTTAACGGTCAACAGTCTGTATCAGGACTGCACACTTCAGAAGGAGCACTTATCTTTTATTAATGTCACTTCATTAAAAGTTTTGCTATTCTGCTTTTCTTCTGCTTCATTCCTTATTTTCCTTTCAAAAAGACATTGTTAATTAATCAACAGAAAAACAAAAACACCATGAGCCAAATGGGAAAAAGTCAGATGGCAAGGTTCAGTGCTCTAAGACTGTTGTGTGCAGCTAGTGTGAGACAATTAATGCATGCAGCAAACAGCAGGCACTGAACACACCCCAGTGTGCTAATTGTAACTCCAACTGAGGAGCCTTGTGGGTGCGATTGAGTAAGACCTTTTCAGTATTGTCATCCTCCTTCAACGTAGCTTGACCGCCCCCTCTCAATGCCAGTTTGCCCCCATTCCAATTATCAAACTTTATTAAGACATTTGTTTTCCAGAAATGGCCTTTGCACTTTTTGTTTAGCTCTGAAGGGTAGGATGTTATTTTGTATTTGTTTAATTGAATCCTGCTTATGTTAGTTATTAGAATGTCCTCTTGTAGTGAAATGAAGTTTACTTGCATGCCTCTATAAAATGTGTTATCTGCCCCTTTGTGACAGAGCAAAGTAAACAGAACAGAAGTGAAGTGCTGAACTATTTCTGTGTTTATATGTATAATTGTAAAAAAATATATAATTTGCTAATTTTATTATAATGTGTTCACCTTGTCAGTTGAACAGTTAAGATAATAAGTCATAAGATAAGTAAGTTCATGTCAGTGATTCAGGACATAGTGGTGACCCATGACTTATAAAATAAGAATAAATTGCAAGCAATAGCACAAATAAATATTAGTTTTGTCAAAAGTTCCAGTATCGTTACCAAGTCAGTACTTAATTAAAGGGATAGTTCACCCAAAAATGAAAATTAAATCATTTACTCACGCTTGTGTTGTTCTAATGCTGTATATCTTTTTCTTTCTTTCTTTCTTTGGACTACAAAAGGAGATTTCTTTTAATGTCAGTGTTTAGAGATCAGCATAAAGCTTAACAAAAAAAATAAAAAAAGTATCACAGAGTTTTCCCATGCAACACTTGCAACCCTCTACGGTGCAAGTAAATCACTTGCACATGCAACTAAATCTTCAATCTGGGTGACTAAATGATGTCTAATATTAGCCAATGAGCCAGTGTGTGAGTTGGAGGCTAATCATAAATTAATCACATATATATTTTCATTTGCTGAACACTCTTCGTCGAGCGATTTGTGCTATTTTTTTAGTTTATCTAAATGTATGCGCAGGGTATCTGTATTTGATGTACTGTAATCTCTAGTGTGAAGGATGACTCACCGTTGCTTTGTCTACACACACGCAATGAAAGAGAGCGCAAGAGAGTCTTACATAACACGCAACGCGCTACATGTAAACGATATTCTTTGTTGTATTTTCCTGTCAAAATAACAGCATTTCTTTTGGAATTCTTAAGCTTATAAGAACTGCCGGGTTCAATGCACAAATGGCAAACTCACTGGCTGGCGTTCACCGTATCGTCCCTCTTTTGATTTCATTAAATAATTTTGAGCGAATTCAGACAATGTGATTAATATTCATGAACCCAGCAGCTTATTAATCCTTAGTGTGTTTTATATTGTTACTAAATTACTATTACTAAAGTTCTAACATTGTGTAATGCTTAATTATCACAATATCATTATAATGCTTGACTGACTGATGTTAAGTGTACTGTCAGATATTTAAAAAGCTGTCACATTTTTCAAACACAAGTTATTATATATTGATATAAAATAGTATATTAAAGGGCTGGTTGATTGCGATTTCACTTTTTTAATGTTAGTTAGTGTGTAATGTTGCTGTTTGATTATAAACAATATCTGCAAAGTTACGGCGCTAAAAATTCAGTGCAAATGGAGATATCGTCATTTAAAATTATGTCAGTTTAATGCCTACAAAAATGGTTCATAGGGACTACAGCAAGTTACTTCCCGGGTTTGTGACGTCAGAAACCCAGAAATTTACATAAACCCTGCCCCCTGGAACACACAACAAAGGGGGCGAGGCTAAGTTGTGCTGCTTTAGAGAAGAGGAAGAGTTGTTGCCATGCCATCAAAACTAGGGGTGCACGAAAACATCTATTCATATATGAATTGCGATTATGTCTTCTAGCAATTCTAATGGATTCACAAGTTTCAGAATCAGTGTCGTAAAGTAGCTGTTCATAATCCTGTCCCTTGCACCCCCTGCTCCTCTCTCGCTATACACAGAACCAATCTCTTTACATAGATATGAGAAACATTAAACATGGACATGCGTGCTGTTGCCATGCTGTATTAAAGCTTAACCAATTATACACTTTGGGCCCAATTTTAACGATCTTAGCGCATGGTCTAAAGCGCAAGGCGCAGGTGCACTCAGGGCATGTCCGAATCCACTTTTGCTAGTTTAATGATGGGAAAATGGTCGGCACGCCGGGAGCATGGTCTGAACGGATTGTCCCTATTCTCTTAAAAAACAACTGCTACCATTTGCGCATAACTTGCAATAAACCAATCAGTGTCTCATCTCCCATTCCCTTTAAGAGCCAGTTGTGCTCGTGCCATGGCGGGTTCACTATTAACATGGCGGAATAAAATTTTTCATTTTTAAAAATGTTTGTGTGCTGCTGCTCATCTCTGTGTGTGTAATAAGCAAAGTGTACGCATGTTGTGCACCCGCCTATAGGTGCATATTACTAATGCGCTCTTTAAATAACAAAGAAAAAACATTGCGCCACACTTTATATCAGGTTTTTGTTGGTATATGGCACAGTCTATTTTCAGTTCCTCAAAATACCAATGTGCCAACAATGTGCCTGAACACAACTCTTTTTTAGACCAGCATGCCCATGGGCGCAAAAATGGGTGCAAATGCATTTGCTATTTAAACAATGTGGTACAGGACGGGAAAATGACAACTGCGTTTGGCTGAAACTAGCAAAAACACTCGCTCTGCGCCTTGTGCCGCATTGCGCCGGGTGTATGATAGGACACTTTATGTGTATAGAGAGACAGATATTTTTCACATAGCTATGAGAAGCGTTAAACATGGACTCGTGTGCAGTTGCCATGCTGTATTAAAGCATTGATCAGGATAAAACCGTATATTAAAAGCTAACATAAGCAGTAGCATTTACAAATAACAGTGTTTCTAAAAGTATGAGACAACAAAAAACATACCATTAAGAGCTGTGTGCTTGCTGCGCGACCCTCTTCACTAATATAACCTGCATCTCGGGCTCAAATTGATAAGCAATATTGATGATATCATTGTTTAAAATACAACTGGATCACATGCCGCTGACGAACCAAATATGAGCCCATTGCATTTTTCTGAGGGAGGGGCTTCATAAAAACAGGAACTCATGGGAGCGTTCAAATGAGAAGGGACAGAGCAGTAAGGTAAGTTATGTGAAAAATAATGCTTTTTTATTTTTTTTTTAAATGAAGCATTAACACATGTTAGACTGCACCCCATAAAAAACCCAGTCACCCTTCCTTTTAATATCAAACATTTAATACTAGTCTGGCGAGTAAACTAAAAAAAAAAAAATACTAGCCAGTAGTGATTCTATTTCCAAAGTGTCTGTAGATGGTTGATATTCATATGCATGCATTCATGAGAGAGTGACATTCTATTGTGGGATGTAGGACATGGATTGTAGGCGTAACCTAAGCTCCAGTGAGAAGTGATAAAAGTGAAGCACAGAGGAGAGAGCAAAACAAAACACTGGTCACGAATTAGAGATACAAAACGAGGATTTGTAAAAGAAAATGTCAGAGGATTTTGATATAAGCCACTGGTTTTCCTTTGCTGTAAACAAAACTTAGTTGTCGCAAAACTAGAATATTCTCACTGGAGCTTACACTGCTCCTTCATCCTACTCCGGAACACCATTCTGTAGTGAACCTGCATACGACAGTTAACATAAGCTAGATATTATGGTTTATGAAGTTTTTAATATGGATTATTTTTTTTAACATAAATGCAACAAAGGCCCAGAATTGTGTAGAGTATTTTTTATGATGGATGCATGCACTTTTTTTAGGCTTCGAAATCTTAATTACAATTCACTGACGTTATAAAGCTTGGAAGAGCCAGGAGATTTTTAAATGTAACTCTGATTGTATCTGTCTGAAAGAAGAAAGTCATATACACCTAGGATGGCTTGAGGGTGAGTAAATCATGGGGTAATTTTCATTTTTGGATGAACTATCCTTCAATACATAATCGACTGTGTTTACGTGAATTTTTGCTAAGAGGTTTGCAAGTTGTTTGAGAGGCAGCTTCATGTGCATACTCTTTGGATGTGAGTGCAGTGCACAGAAGCCATCTCTGCAATTAATAAATTCCATCAACTGTCCCAAACCTCTTTCATGCTGAAATGCTTGCAAGAATTCTGTATTATAATCGTGGTACCTATAGAAACAATTATGCAATATCCCATAACTAAATACAAAAGAAAAAAAACATTAACATAACACCATTCTTTTTTTTTTTTTTAAATTAAAATTAACTTCAAATTCAAATAACAATAAAAAGAAAAATTTACAACATAACTACATGCATAAACAACAGTAAACATTAGTGGTATTTATGTACCTGACCAGCCTAATACATAAAGCCAAATCCTTGAACTCATGGTCTTAGCAGTGGACACTATCAAATGATATGGGTAGTATTTTCTGTTCCATCCAAGTTGAGAAGCCAGTTTATTTTGTTATATAAGCACAATTATATTATCAGTTTCATTTTATTTTCGGCATATAGCATTTTTTTATTTTTTTATTTTTTTTATCCACCTCCTGTCCTGCTTCTAGTCTGCTTTTAAGAAAAGAAAAAAGAAAAAAATAAGAAAATTAAACATCCAGTTTAAAACGTCTCGTCACAGCCTGAAGATCATATTTGGAACTATTTAAAACCTTGTTTCCAAATTGCAGTCAGCTCTGCCATCAAAGCCAAGCATCAGGCTGCAGTCTGAGCCTCCCTGCCTCGCCTCAGTATCTCTAAGCTATTGGTGAGGCACTGCCTTTAATGTCTCACAGTGTTAAATGGAGAAGTGTAAGACTACAGGCAGAAGGAGCGCAAGCCGTAGCCTGCAGCCACGCTTTATAGGTTACCTCCCTAATGGAGCTCCCAGGCCTTGAAGTGCAGTTGGGGAGCGGGTGGGGGAAAAAATGTCAAACGCTCATCTGAGACCCATCATTAAGGACTTTCTCTGACTGGAGATGAGGAAAGTGGATGGGTAGCACAAAAGAAGAGACAGCAGTAATTGACTACTTTCACTGCAATGGGACTAATTCACAATGAAGCACACAGCACCTAGTCATGTGGAGGAGACCTGAGTGATCTTCTAAATAATGGGAGTTCGAGAGCTGGTGCTGTTATCCAGGTGACTGAGGATAGTGAATGTACAGAGAGTTGGGTTTGTCAAATGTGGCAGACATGCATCACCAAAAGCGGATTTGGACTGGCTTCTTCTTATCAGTGGTTGGGCAAAAGTGTAATGTAATCTTGTGCATGTTGTGGCTGTAATATCATGAGCCCAGTTTATAACCAGCTAAGACCCTGGGGTTTGCAATTTAAGCTGAAACTCCAGTTCACATCTTTCCATTCCTTGTTGGCTCACTGCAGTGACCTTGGTGTAGCTAGAATTAATCTGCCATACTCTATTTTCACATGTGAAGATGGCCATCATGGCAAATAATCTCTTTTCATATTTGATTGCAGTATCCACTTCCCCAAGGCCACTCTGTACTGGGTTAATTGAATTTCAGAGAGTGTCCTCAATTGGTCAGCAAAGATTGAAGTGCATGTAATCATAATTTCAGCAAGCACTGCTCTTGTGCACTTTGTCAAATGAATGGTGACATTACTTTATAATATATAATATATATAGATATATATATATATATATATATATATATATATATATATAAAACAATTTCATATATATATATACAATTATACAAAATAATTTATATATATATATATATATACACAGTATACAGTATATATATATATACTCTCTATACTGTGTAAATATATATATATGAAATTGTGATTCAGTCGATAACATATGCCAGAGGGTCTGTGCGTTTGTAGTAGAGATTTTTTTTCCCCTCTACAGGACATTTTGTGCTGTGCATTAGTACTAAAAGCACCGTTGAATAGTGAAAAGCCTAAAGTAAACATAAGATGAAAATTGACACTATTAACGTTTTAAATGCACCTTGCCATCACTTGACCACTTCATGTGTTTCTTTGATTTGATAGCTTACGAAATCAGATTACGAAAAGACCAGGTGTAAATGCCCTTTAAAATGCATTCAAGACAGATTGCAATTGGAACACACAAACGGCATGTTCAAAACAGTCATCTTCGTTAAAAGTTCTTCATATCTTTTACCAGTGCTGATGACACTCTCTCAATAGCTGCAGTCTTTAAATCAGCTGATGATAAATAAAATGACACACAGATCGGTTGCTTTCGGTGGCATGAACTCCACTGAAATCGCATATAGCACTCTATTTGAAGATCTGATTTATAATACTTTTGTGGCGACACATTTATGTGGCCAAATGTAAATGGAACAGTTATAACCAGATAGATATCTGATTTGAGAAAATGCATGAAGTGACAAGTGTAAATAGCAGTGTGGTCTTTGGAAAAATGTAGGCACTGTTTGGGCATTTGGTCACACTCAGTTCTGGTACACAATGCCATAACTTCTCTGCACTTTCCTGTCCCCCTTTTTTTGATATTTAGTATGCTGTTTCACTCAGAAAAATGTCACATTGCATCACAGACTCTTTTACAATTTGTCATACTGAATCTCTTTATATTTCTCTATCATTTCTTTACTCTCTCTCTCTCTCTCTCTCTCACACACACACACACACACACACACACACACACACACACACACACACACAAGCTACGTTGTATCTTGCTGTTTTATTCAAAGCCACTTTTTTGGGGGATGGCATGTCAAGTGTGAAACAGTGTGAAACTTTTCAAAACACATTGAGACACTTGTGTTATTTTATATTTTGTTCTGTTTTTAAACAGGAAAATGTCCTATGGGAAGATGGTTGCAGAGGCAAGACAAATTCAGTGAATTTATAAAATCCCATTTTTTTTCATTATTTCAGAGTCTGTTGTCACGTTGTGCTTTTGATTACCAGACGTTGAAATACAGATGTTCCCTTTAAGCTAATGCTATGGTGTGACATGAATCACCAAAATCCAGAAATACGTCTCTGAGAATAAATATGAGTACTGTTATGATTTCTCTTTCGCCTCAGGCCACTCTTTCTCAGCACTGAGGGCTTTGATAAAGATGGTATACACTTGTTGGTGTTACCTTCCACACATTTGCGATACTTTATGTGCTAGATAGAAAATAACTTGAAGTGGAAAGCTGAAATCATTTATGAATCATCTGGTAGTCATACATCTTCCTAAGCATTAAATAAATTGGTCTCCACACACTACAAATGAATTGTATACCATAATTTCTCAAATTGCGAATGAGAGTATATTCTTGGGTTAATAATATTCCTCCCTCCACATTCTCAACATACCTGTGTTGAGAAGGAATAGATAAATTCAGGAGTGGAATAAATGTCTTATGTCTGGCGTAATACACAAGCTGAGGATTTCATTATGTCAAACCCCTCATGGGATTCTCCGGTCCAGGCTTAACAAGTCTCTCATTCTCAACATTTAACCCAGCCATGTATAATGCATTAGAACAGACCATGAGCCTCCTGCTTTTTTGACTAATGGGCTTCTAGCTAGATTTATATATATATATATATATATATATATATATATATATATATATATATATATATATATATATATATATATATAGTTTTTTAATTTAAGCTAGAAAGCTATTAATTATGTTTTTGCTTCATGCTTGGAAAAATATCTAATACAGCACACTGGGTGCTTAATAACATTATTTCTTTTGTTTGTGAATGAGAGCAGAAACTAATCCAATAATGAACAGATACTATATTATTATCTCGATACATGAAGACAGTTGACCACACAGTTACACAAGTTAACAAATTAATACAATTTTATATCGTTTCAATAGCACTATAAATCAGCTGATGATAAATAATTGATTTAAAGACTGCAGCTGTTGAGAGAGTGTCATCAGCACTGGTGAAAGATACGAATAGGTTTCAATAGGTATTTGAAAGTAATAACTGACACCTGGCCGGATCTGGTCAATTGCTGTTTTCCTCAAAGAGGCTTTACATAAACTTTTGACTTCCACTTGAATCCAAATTGCATATTATGTTTTGTCTGCATCAAGTGGCTAATGTAGAACACTAACATCCAGGGCCTCCTTTGAAAAGTTTGCTCACTCGAGAGGTGAATTGCAGATCCACCACATCCTCCTCCATTTCTACTCAGCTTGTTTCAGTCAAGGATGGACAGAATTCAATACCTCCACTAGACCAAGGACTCGCTGTTCTCTGTACTCAAGCATTTTAGAGTTTTTGAGACAACTAAAGCTGCTATTCATAGCAGTGGAGTTACATTTTTGCACCCATTGATTGGCACTTTACAGCTCTTTTTTTTAAATTTTTTTTTTAATTTTTTTGTGAGAGGTGAGGCACAGTATTATATTTGCACTTTATAGCACCTGCTATTTATGACATATAGCTGAAGTATCAGTACAGCATTTTAAAAACAAACAGTTATTCAAACTAAAGTATGTAGTGCATACACAGACTGCAAAGAAATGATTATTAGTAATACAGTACGCATAAATAGTGGGGTTTTTTTGCATCGAATTTTGAAATTGCATATGTGAAAGGAAAGAAAAAAAAGTTTCCAGTATATATCTAAATTTTGTAATACCTGTGGATATTGGTTATGAAACAGTTAGACATAATGAGCTTTATTGATTACAAACTGGTTGTCCACTCTAGAATTTCATCATTTCTGTTCATTGTAGCGAGAAACACAAATGGAACAATATCAAGATATTTCACAACCACAGGCTCGCCGTTAGGGCAGAAATGTGTGCAATGAATAAAAAGTAGCTCCTCACACTAGGAAGCTAGTCTTTGCAGTCTTGCATGATTTAAGTAATGGGATTCAATTTCATCCTATTTTTTGGGATGCATGTAGTTGTTGATCTGTGCAGTCATCTCTTGTTAGTACGTGTCTGATTATTTTTCAGTTCGAAAATGATTGTAAATGTATGCACTTCATTCTCAAATGGAACTGAATATCAAGCAATATATTGTGAATGTTTGTGTATCTCAAGCCATTTAGCAATACACATTTAATTCCACAAACTATGTTATGATCCTCTTAGGATTGTGAAATGTTTATTATTAGCTAAATGTTCATAATATTTTCAGAGAGCTTTGCTTAAGGCCCTTTGTTATCATACACTTAATTGTTATTTTGTCATTTGCTCCCCTCAGTGTTCATACCTAATCTATTAATTACAATCACCATTAGCATTTTAATGAGAATAGGGCCAATAATTAAATCAGTCTTTTTAAAGCTATAATTGAATGACCCCTGGCTCTGCTTTGATGGCTAAAAGTAAGTAGTGTCATGCCTCTGATTGAGAACGAGAGAAAGAGAAATGGAAAACTTGCCATTTTGATGACTGAAACAGAATTCAGAGGTCACTATTTATTTTACAGTTCTCTGATGGTCACAGTTAAGGAGTGTGATTACAGGAGCTGCGTTATTATAAGATCACAGCTTAATATGGAGGCTGATGTAATTAATTGCTATAACCTACAGTACAGTATGTGCTACATATGCTTTCCACATTTTTGTTTAATATAATAGCTAGCGGCTTGAAGCTTGATCCTGGTGGGAGGCTGTCTAACTTGCATTCATTTTTCTTAAAGAATATCTGCACAGAACTGCTCCAGTACCTGTGCAATGGAGCCTCACTGACTGCATTCGTAACCGTTGCTCTGTGAGCATCGCTGATCTCAACCCTGCAGCTCACAGGCAGCCAGGGAGGCATGTGAGGCCGTAATGAGAAAAGACAAGCTCTCCCTCTAATAGCTTTTTCTCAAACAAAAAAATGACTCTGAACTCCACTGCTGTCCACTCTCAGCCGAGTATGCGGGCATAAGGGCTGACCCGGGACCAGAGACTCAGGGCCAGCCCGGGGCAGTAATGATAGCCAGGTTAGTGTTCTACACTGGCCGTTAATGGCAGCGCAGTGTAAACAGCATCATGAGAGTGGGACGGGATGATGGGGTCGTGCTCTATCGCAACTTGGCCTTATGAACATACAGCGAGTGAATGTGCCTCTAAGGGGGCTCTGATTGAAACAGCCTTTACTTTTTTCATTGTTTCTGTCTCTTCAGTGAATTTACCTTTAACAATGAGACAGTGTTTACTGTAAAATATCTGTTTTTGTGCTGGGAATAATCATGTGTCTTGTTTTTATGCGTACAAACATAAACTTAAACAATTACACTGAGAGAAAAAGGTGCAAAACTGTCACTGCAATATTTTTAAAGTACTAATATGTACCTTTAAGTACTGTCTTTAGCTTTTGTACCTTAGGGTACATTGTACCTTTCTTTCTGAGAGTAATTCAAAGACAGGTAACTTGCAGACTTGTGTATTTGTTAATAGTTTTTAAGGTTTATTGGATAATTATTATTATCATTTTTATAATTATTATTATCACATTATGAACAACCAGTCAGTAATGATGTAGTTTAGTGATCGAGTCAGATTTATTCAGATACCAATCTAAAATATTCAGTAAATTCAGTAAGGAAAATAATTATCCGATTTGAACTGATAACCCGTGATTTCATGTGTCTTTCTGAGTGATTAATTAAGCTCTTGTTGCGCTATTTGTTTGTTTTTGAGTGCAGCCAGTGAAGCGAGGACAATAGTAAGCCGGTTCTATTTCACAAAACATGGTCTTTTTATCTCATTGTAAGAAATTCAAACTGCAAGCTCGTGATTTGGGTAAAATATAGTTTATTTTGGTAGATTCAGCAGTGGAGTGCCAGAATAGCGATGCATGAATGAGAGTTAGAGTGTTATACAGGCAGAATAACAGTATTACAGTGCGGTGGCACATTTTCTGGCATGAAAACAGATGCATGTAATTAATGAGATACAGTATGATTTGCCACACAGTAACAGTGACAGACTGGCAGTTCTCTATCCTACTCACCACCGCAGCTTGGTTTCTCTAACTGCCACTGGCAGCTGTAAATCATACAGTCTCATACAAGTACTCACACACACGCACCTTCATCTTAAGCAGTTGATGCTGAGCAATCCAATTAACATGCATAATGCACCTGAAGAAAAAAAAAAAGAATGAGCGCGAGAGAGAAAAGAAAACCTGCTCTGCAGATAAGCCCACAACGATCATTTATTTATAGGGGCTTGTTTACACAAATGGAGGATGCGCTCTGTCTTAGGCAGGTTTAGTTGATTCATTGCCTCGACCTCTCCGGTTCAGGTGAGGGTGAGCAGCGCATTAGCCTGCTAGTCATGAGGATATTATTGCACCTGTGGCTGCACAGTTTCATTTTATGCACCCGTGGGCAATTTGTGCCCCCCTCCCAACACCTTCTTTGTGTTCATCACATTTATGCTGCTGTTTTCCCTCTATGCAAGCAGGTCATTGTAAATGAGGATTGCGCTAGTCGTGGCTCACAGCTCTCGGCTCCATCGAGGGAAGAGAACACATGCTGCCTGGTGCAATGGGGTTATTACTGTAGTCTGTTTTCTCTCCCATTGCTCTTGCATTCCCTGCCACACTCCGTCTTTCTCTTTATTTCTGTCTTTCTCTTGTAGCGTTATTGTGCACCACATCGCATGTTTGGGTGATACCTAATGTGGTTTGGTATCCCTCCTGTAGATTTCATCTTAGCTGCTTCCTCGTTTCTTAGCTCATGATGTTGTTGGAAAGGGAAAGCATTCTGCCTGACCCTGGCAGGATTGCATGTGCAATCTAATACGCAGTAGCGTCTCCCATTGTCTTCTTCCATCTCCCCTATTGGGAAGGTTTGATAATAGGAATATAGGCTGCCGGGTTCTGCAAGGGTTAGAGGAAATTCACAAGATGCAGAGCCAAGCCACTTTGACATTCAAGGTGTCCTCGGCCTTCCAAGGTCAAGTTGACTTGCTCTGTTCAGTAATGGGGGGAAAAGTCAAGCTGTGCTTGAAAGCAGAACCAGACACAAATACGGGCTCAAACATCCTGCCTTCATCCTATTTGACCCCCTGTACAATGTCAAGATAAATCTTGTCAGTAAGTAATTCACTTTGTAGTTATGACTGATGATTTATACAGGTGAAAGCAGTTCCCTCAGAAATGTCACTGCGTTTACAGGCAGCAATATAACTGTGAAAGCCATCAGCCTAAATGTTGTTAGTGAGGTAGTAACTTATATGTACTGTTGATAGGGGGTAAACCTCCCAATAATTCAAAAGGCAGTTAGTAATGAGTTTCTGGATGATTCATCTCCCTTTTTTCCATTTCTCCCCTGCATTTCCTAGGCAAAGAATTACCGGCTGATCCTTTTCGATTGAGAAAGGCTTTGGATGCTCAGAAACCTTTTGTAACCCAGCTTCCGTGGCTGACTCAGCCTATATTTATCTAAACTGAATGAGCCAAAAACTGTAGGATAGTTCTCAGTTGAACTTCTTTAGTAATTAAAAGCAGTAGTTGCCATTACCTTTGTAATGATTTGTGTTTTGAATAAATAAATAAATGAATACATGAATAAATAAATAAATAAATAAATAGTAGCAGTAGTACTAGCAGTAGTAGTAGTAGTAGTAGTAGTAGAAATCCCAGTAAACGCAAAGTGAATTCAGATACTGGCCATGCAATCTTAACAACAGTGTCAGAATTCCAGTATAGGAATTAACCTTTCTGTTAATTGCTTAACCATGTTCTACAGTGATTTTCCCAGGTGATGTTTTTTTTTCTCCATTTTTTATTTTATTTGTTTTATTTTTCCCCTCACATGCCCACACACACACACACACACACAAGCCAGAGAGCCAAGCAGATGCAGGAGTAATTAAAATCATCGTGCTGGTGTTAAGTGCCAAATCAGAGGAACAATGGCTTTGACTCTGTGACATCTGTGTTTACTACAGGCCTCACACGTGTGTCCTCTACAATGTCTCGATGCAGAACTGCCCTCTGAGTGTAAGTGTCCACTGGCACGGAGTGCACGGGTGTTTCCACTTCATTCTCTGTTGGAACTAGGTTCCAGGTTTGTGCCAGGAATTGTGGGATTGACAACGGAGAGGCACAAGTGGTGTCGCTGGGAAATGCATATGCAAATGAGAAGTGAAAATCGGCAAGTGGCAGCAGTGCCACATCAGAGTGAGGTGAAGACAAGCGAAGGTTGTGACATCTGTCACAAATTACCAGCTTAGGCTTTTGGTAGATTCAGTGCTTAAATTGCATAATATTATTGCTGTATATAAATCAGATTTCAAATGCAGCTTGCCTTTTATATGTAGCTAGTCTGGGTTAAAAATAATATACTACCGGTCAAAAGGCAGAATTTTGTTTTAAAATAAATGACTTGCATGACTTGCGTTCAGCAAGCATGGTTTAAAGTGATCCGATATGGTTTTTGTTAATATTTTGAGGTAGATTATTTTTTAATTTTAATGTTAAAGTTTTAGTAATTTTGTTTTTTTTTTCTGTCTTTTTTTTGTTTGTTTTTTGTTAACTGTATATGCCTTATATTGCCTTGTCAACTAACTGAAATAAAATAAGTACTTTTTATATTTTATTTAGTTTTGGTTAATTATTATTATTATTATTATTATTATTATTGTATTTTATTATTATAGTTTAGTTTACTTTAATGTACTTTATTTTATAGTTAACAGTATTAACCCTGGTGAGCATTAGTGACTTCTTTCAACAACATTAAAATCTTACGAGTCCCAAATTATGGGCATGAGTAAACATGCATACATGATGTTTTATTGATTCTGTATTGAAAGCAATCATAAACCCTTCTAAAGACCACCATACCTGTTATATATTTCACAGGCACACTCCCAAAGCGGTAGACTTCTGGTGTTTTTCTGGAGTCTTTCTGTACCGGTGAACATATAGGGTAATACTTGCTCTCTTTGGATCTTTGCGCACCATGCACTGCAAACAGATCAAAATCACCCATGTAGATGTGTAGAAGTGTGTAGATGAGAGATGATCGTGAGATCTTGGAGCATGTGTGTATCGATTTTGTTTGCCTTATGTTGTTAACAGTGCTTCTAAAGACTGCTGTGTCAATTTACATTCAGATGGACCTAATATTTGCCACTCATAAGTAATGTATATTCTCAGCACTGCCACTGTTAAAACACAGATAGTTCAATCTGGTCATGGCCAGATTTCCTTGAATCTGCCCTAAAGAAACCCACACTATTTGTTGTGCCACCACCCACATCCCATGATTCCATCTGCTGTACTTCTTCGGGACTTTAGGGAGCAAGTGTGTCCAGCTGCTGCAGCAGGCTGTGTTTAAGTAGCGGCATGATTGTGTGTGCTTTACCTAATCTGCTCCATTAGTTTAAATAATGCAGGAACGCTAATGAGCCAGCCAGAGAGAGGGGGAGAGTGAGAGAGGGAGGGTTATTGCAATCCATGTCTAATTAGTCCTGCTCCTTAACAACTGAACTCAAATCAACCAGGGCAGTTACAACATGAGGGATTCAGTATTCCAGCTGGCTTCAGAAAGGCCACTGATTTATGAAAATATTACCAGAGCCACTCAAGGACCTGAAACAATAGCTACTCTCTGTCACACAGACAAAATTATCCATTTTGTTCTGTAGAAGGAATGTCAGAAGTACTCAAGAATTGAGTTGGCTGACAATGACAATATCTTCTCGGTTCCTGTCACTGTAAAGAGCAACCTACCCATCATAGGAATAGTTCACCTAAAAATGAATAATCTATAGCAGAGGTGCCCACACTTTTTATTACAAAAAGAGAGCTTTGATATTTGACCACTATTTATGATAATATTTGATTACAATGATACTAGTTCTTCTTTCTGCCAGAAAATCAATCGGTAGTGTATTTTGAATAGAATAATGAGAATTTATTTTTTATTTTTTTACATTTGAATGGAAAAAATTTTACAAAATAATTTTAAAACAAAAAAATATATAGGTATGCTTTAATGCCATGTTTTACCCAGCTTTTCACATACTTTTGTTATATGGTATGACAGGCCAAATCAAGGGCCAACCTTTGGCCCGCCGGCCCTGGTAGAGGCTTCTCTGTTCTTGCAGCATTTATCCCCTGTGTCTGATAAGGAACAAGTTATTTTAAGTTAATTAAAAAGTGCAAAAAAATAAAAATAAAAAAATACTGTGAAAAGTGTAATTGACTTGCTTTTACTGTTCCTTTTTGGTCCCCATCCACTTGTGCTGTATGGGAAAGAATAGTGAGAATATTCTTCATAAAGTCTCATTTTGTTTTCTACAGTAGGAAGAAAGTTGTGTGTTTGAAACGACATGATGGTGAGAAAATCATGACAGGATTGCCATTTTGGGGTGAACTAAAACTAAGTTCTCAAGTTTGAAGACGTTTAATTAATGCTTAGCATGTGGAGAAGCTTCAGTGGCTTCTCAGGACCAGTGCTGTTTCTGCAGAGATTAAGTGCAACATCAGAACCAGAGCCAGGCTGTCACCTTTCTTGTGCTGGCACTGTTGGTAGGATTCTTGTGATATTTCAGTTTGATTCACATCCACAATCTCAATAAACTGATATGTCACTAGTTTGTATGTGAGTCCAAAAACATTCTCACTATAAATGTGAGTATATAGTCACTAGTAGTTGTGTGTGTGTGTGTGTGTGTGTGTGTGTGTGTGTTTGTGTGTGTGTGTGTGTGTGTGTGTGTGTGCTGCTCTTCTCCTCATACTCCGTCATTCCTCTCTTCCCTTCCTCCTCTATTTGGACAAGTTTAACCACTTCAATCATGCAAAAGGTGATAACGAGTGAGTGCACACTCCGCCACGGCAGACCACTGTGTGCAGATGGCTGCTCAAATGAAGTCAGTAAACCATCCTGACAAGCACAAACGTTGCCCATGCAAATAAAACACTCAGGGAAGTTTATAGCCCCTCGCTCTCAAATTGAATATCTCTCCTTTTGCTCTTTACAGCTTTCTTTATTTTTTTTAATCTTCCTTTTCTCTAGACTTCCCATCCTATAGAAATAACTGGCTGATCTGGGAGTCTACTGAGCACCAGGAATGGGCTGAAGCCCTCGCAAAGCCACCACGTCCTTGAGACGGCGCTTCTCGGATCCTCTTTTCGGCTGCCTCTTGTGGGCGTCTTTTTGATTTCTTTCAGGTTCTTTCCGTTGGGTGTTTTACATCAGATTTGACATGGAGATTTGCGTTAAAACACATACATGCATGAACGTGCTGTAGAAATTATAATTTAGTGCTTTCTGTAGTGCTCTTATTTCCTGTTGAAGAGGTCATGCTGCTGTTTATTAATTACTCTGAGTGGTCATTGCAGCGTGGTTGTGACCTGCACTTTCATAGAGGAAGCTAGTAATTATGCTGCCTCTAGGAGGTAGATTAAAGATAATGTTATTCTCCATGCATCTCTGACTCACAGCACATTGTTCACACCTCCATTAGCATTGGGCAAAAGGTTGAAATGACCATGCTACAGGTGTAATGCGCTTAGACCGACCCCTGTATTCACTCAAGTTGAAGGCTAGAAATGAAGGTAACATTATAAATAATTGGGCGAGGGGATGACCTAGACCTGCGTTCACCCTTATAAGCCTGAAGCTGGACCATGGCAGCACATGGAATTCATCATGGGAGGACAGATGTACAGGTAGATCTGTAGATCTTAGCTGAATCACTGAGTGACTTTGAGCCTGTATAATGGTCTGAGAAGTCTTTTGTTGCCATTCAAACTGGCATTGATTGATGTCTCCGTTTACACTGTTTTCATAGTATATCAATCGATCCTTTGCCCTCTTCTTTGTTTCTGGTCTCTGCATATTCAGTGATATATTTATTTCATTTGTACTTGTACATACATGCAGTTTTATTAAATGTGCATTTAAAATATGAAATGACTTCACCTGGGGCTTTTTACAAATCTTTGAATATACAGTATTAACCCTCTGAGGTCTAGGAGGTTTTGGGGGCCTGGAGAAGTTTTGACATCCCCTGACTTTTATGCTTTTTTCAGTTGCTTATAAACATATACATGGCTAAAGTCTGAAAACACTATATTCAGTACAAACTGGGCTACAATAATATGTAAATAGCATGTATGTACATGATTGTGTTTTTGAGAAAACAACGTCTATGCGTGGTTAGTAAAAAACTACAATTTTAAGTCACTGAAATAAGGTCATAAAACACATACAGAACATTTGTTCACAAGACCGTCAAACATGGACCTTGTAGCCTAGAATTTTTGCTTCAAAATGATGTGAAAATCATCTTGTTTACTCACTCGCAGAAAACAATAGATTAATTTAAATTTTCTAAGACACTTTTTGTTTCGAAAGGGCATATGCGAGTAGGCGTGATTGACCGTGAATATTTGTGTGATTCACACCCGAGAAGACAAAGGCCCGCATAATGACCTGCATAATGAGCCTTTCAGCAAGGTGTGTGACTGAGAGGGAAGAGTTACAATAAAGAATGTGAGGACAAAATAAATGTATATATTTTTATGTTTGTAGTTTATTTGGAATATATTTAATTATCCCACAAAATAACTCACTTTCAAACTTCCAAAGCAGAAAAACAATCATTTAGGAACAGTCAAAGCTGACTTTCAAAGCTGAATTTTTGGCATCATTGCTCGAGTCACACGATCCATCAGAAATCACTCTAATATTCTGATTTGCTACTCAAAAAACATTTATTATTATTATTATTATTAATTTTGAAAAGAGATGATTTTTTTTTTGATTAATTCAAAGAACAGCATCATTTCTAACATGATTATTGTATTTATCATCACATGTGTGCTAAATAAGTTTTTTAGTTTTTCTATATATACTGACTCCCAGCTTTTGAATGGTATAGTGTATATTGTTACACTTGGAGTAAGACGAGTAATGATGCTGAAAATTTAGCTTCGATCACAGGAATAAATAAAATTTTTAAATATATTCAAATAGAAAGCAGTTATTTAAAATAGTAAAAATTTTTCACAATATTACTGCTTTAGCAAATGCAACTTTCTGTATTTTGGATCAAATAAATGCAGGCTCATGTGTCATTTTGAAATATATAAATGAACATCACATACCTGTCATTTCCAAAATGTATATTGTTTATGTGCTCTGAAGGACATACTTTTTTGAAGAGACGTTGAAGAGATGGGAGTGTGTGCCTCACTTGGTCTTAGCTGTGTTCCAGGTTCCTGAGTGGGCTGCTTATTTGCATTGGCTCGCTTTGCAACAGGTTTTTATTTATCTGAAATAAAAAAGAAAGCGTGCTGTTTACGCAAATAAACTGCATTATTAACATTATTGTGATGGTCACTGATACTAGTAGTAATTTATAGGGAAAAAAAAGAGAACACAATTACCACATAGCACAATTATTGTCAGTGATATTTACAGCTTACTTGATACAATGTTTTATTTTATTTTTTTACCTCAGACGATTGGCAACACCAATGACGGGGTATAACACATTAAATATATTTACACCAGAGCAGATATTCATGAACAGAAGCTTAGTTACATTCTTAAAAACACAAGCATGCTTTGTATGTAGGCCTATACAATATATATAGTTATAAACATATATGGCTATATTCGTGACAGAAGATAGCCTATCACAGTCAAAGTTTTGTCTACATTACTAAGCAACATTATAACTCATATTACTTTTATATTGTATTGCTGTCTATGTTATAGAACATAAAAAAATAAAAAATAAACATCCTGGCATCGTGAAACATTGAGATGATGTAAATGAAACTTCATAATGTTTCACCTGATCATACATATAGTTTGAAAAAAGTTTAACTAGTAAAATGTGTACAAGTTATATGAAAACTAATACAAGTAGATTAATAATAAAAAAAAAAACTTACTCAGGTTTATGATCTCTGCTGGGTCAAGCAGTTTCATTCTTCTTTCTGAGGTAATCCAAATCGTATTCCTCTCAGCGGTCTTATTGAGGTGTATATGTCTTATTCCTCTCAGCGGTCTTATTGAGGTGTATATGTCTTATTCCTCTCAGCGCGAAGCGAACAGTAACACTTAAAAAACGAGAAGTACAGTCTCGCTGCTTTGTTTGCTGTGAAGTGGGCGGTTACCCGCAGCCAGCTTCACGTGGATGATTATAATATCAATAGCATGCTTGGCACGCGGGCGAGGTCGCATTAGATATAATGAAGGGAGACCTGAAAGACTGGATATCGCGTTGTTTTCATGTGGATTACTTTATCACAGAATATTTGTTTTCGATAAGACTTGCTCAGTTTAAAAGTAGACATGTCAAGCTTTCTATAGATCTATCTCTCATGTCTCTGTGTTGAGTTTCGCTGAGTTACAGTTCATTTTAATGACGCGTTTCTAAATGAAGATCATGCAGAACCAACAGATTCAGTTGATTTATTGCTCTTATCTGTATGATCAAAACTGAAAGTGTAATTTAAGTTCTTTTTGGTCTTATCAGGAGAATTTGCCACAAGATGCGTATCCGTGTTAGTCAACTCCAGAGGGTTAATAACATTTAAATATTTATTTATACAATCACATACACCATGTTGCCATCATAGGCGGAGTTTCACTTTTATGTGAGTGGTGTTTGATTTTTTTCTCCAAAAAATCCTCTATTGTGTGGTGTCATTACGATTATTTATCTGCTCCCGATTGAGACGGAGCATCCCCAAACTCAAATTGTAAATATCAAACATGTTCTCTTGATTGGGCTGCCTCTGACGTGATACCCGCGGTAGCCAATGAGATCGAACAAGCGTCGTCTACTGGAAGTTGCGTGCTTCTATAGCTAAAACAGCCACAAACATTAATGTGGGTGCAAAGTTGTCTGTTTGTTTTACCAATGTATTGAAGCCTGCATGGACAAGTCAAAATATAAACAACACTGGTACCCACATAGCAAACGGACTTGGCCCAAATGTGGCCTCAAGCTGGCACTGCTGGCCTCCTGTCGGCATGTACCCTTTCAGCCAGAGCTGGGCCATGTGTGGCAATGACGGCAGGGCGGGGATATATGAGGGCCGATTGTTGGTGGGAGGAGTGTGGCCCAAATCAGTCAGGTGATATGTGGCCCAAATCAGGCTTGATCTGGCAGCATATTATGTGACCCATGATAAACAAGATAAATACAATTTTGCATGATAATGGTTAAATGATCACATACATTTTTAACGAAGTGTGTAGTATTGTTAATATGTAGTCTTTTGAAATGGCAAGTCAAAACAGAATGAAACATTATCATTTCAAAATTAAGCAAATTAGTCAAGTGCATTAAACTGCACTTAATTAAAATTTTATTAAATTTTATATTATTATTCTTGGTACAAATAATCTTAGAATCCTTACATGAAAAGAGAGAGAGAGAGAGCACGCGAGAGAGAGAGAGAGAGAGTGAGAGAGAGATCATTTAACCATCATGTATAATTATTTGGTTTACCATGAGGCACATCATTATTATTATTATGCTGTCATGCACAAGCATTAAATAAAATGATCATGAAAGTATTTTATTTTTTAAATCCTCTGTATCCATGCTTGGTGTGAGGAACAGAACAGATTCAAATTCAAACCGCATTCATCGGCGATATGTATCGCCTTCCTCTGCAGCTATAGTAACAATTGAAAAATGTACCGTTAATAAGTTTTTACAACAAGTTTTACGGCAGCGATATCAAACGCTCATTGGCTCCCGCCGGTTTCGTCATAGATTGCGACATGCCGTGTTTCCGGTGATGCGTGTTTTGAATGAGAAACGCGCGCCTTAACAGAGTGGATCGGGATAGTATTTTGAGCGTTTAACAATTTAGATTATTCCCTGCTCCTCGCACTACTATTATATTCTGCCAGAGAGGACTACAACTGCAATGTACGTCATTTGGACTACTGTGGTACTGCTCTTTGACACACCTGTAATAAATTATTATGATTAAGTTACATGTGTCTATCTGTTACGTTTTCTCTATAGAATGCAGCTTTATATACACTCTTTCTTGGTTGATTTGTTCTTTATAAAAATAAATAGAAAAATTTTTTCAAAATTTTTATTTTTATTATTATTTTTTTTTTTTTTTTTAATTGCACAGTTACATGATGGTGAGTTTTAAGTCTGATTTTCTATTCAGTTTAATGTACTTTATTGGTATAGTTTGTGTGTACTTAATGTACAGATGTGGGCCGGATCTGGGCCAACACTATGTTGCTGCAATATAGTGTTGGTCCAGATCCGGCCCACATCTGGCCCGCATGAAATCCAACAAACTGCTTGCTGTCTGGGTTGGGTCTGGGCTATATAAGGCTCAGGTGTGGCTCAGATTTGGAGATTCTGGTTTACTTAAGGCTGAGAATTGGCACCAATAATAAAACTTGTTTTGGCCCAGTTCAGGGAAGTTCAGGGTGAATGTGTGGCCCTTATTCGGCCCGGTTATGGCCCATGTGTGGCCCTTGTCTGTAATCCAGTTCTGGGCCACTTCAGGGCCGTCATTCTTCAAGAATAACCCGGATCTGGGCCAGAAGACATTTGCTATGTGGGTAGAGCAGCAAGTGATGAAACTAGTTATTCTGTGTTGTTTTTTTAGTTGCAAAACTTACAAGTGTGTTAACTTTTTTTGCAGTTGCAACAAGAATAACAATGTCTTCAAGAAAAAAAAAGAAAAAACCTTTAGGGCCTTCCAGTGGCTTAAACCGTCCATTCATAGATATATCACCATCTGATTGTGCCAAACGATCTCTAATAGTCCGTCCTCTGGAATGAACAAAAATAGGTAAATCATTAAAAATATTTTTTTCCAACATTGTCAACCGATAGTACATGATAGAACATGACAACAAATGATACGCAAAGAATTCCTGTGCCTTGAAACTTTCTTAACTGAAGGATCAAAAGAACGCACCTTCTCCAAGGCTGAATCTAGCCATCTTTTTTGGATATTGTCTTTGAATAAACTGATTGCATAGAGTATTAGCTTGTCGATCGAAATCATCTGCATTGCTGCAAAATCTCCATTATCTCAAAAACTGACTGTAGGGAATACTTTGTTTTAAAGAGTTTGTATGAAAACTCTTAGCGTGTAAAATACTCTTTTTGTCAGTAGGTTTCACAAAAAGCGAAGTGGACAGTGTTGTGTACTGAAACCAACTTATTTAAGAAATTTCCGAAGACTAAATTCAAGACTAAATAAAATAACAAAAATAACATAAATCAAACAAATAAAAAAAAAAATAATAATTTAAAACTACCCCATAAAATCAAAAATAACATTGATGCTCATTAGTTGAAAATGGATTACTGTTATACTCATATTGATGCTCTAAATAACCTATAAATAGATTGGCATAATAATTGCCAAAAGATCCCCACATAGAAGTACAATGAAAAAAAAAAAAACAAAAAAAAAAAACATTCTGAAATCTAAAGAAAAAAACAATTGTGTCATTTCAACCAAGAAATCAGAAGAAGGTATTTTGTTTGTTCTTGTTTACAAAACATTTTTTAAAGCATGTAAACCCATAGAATGAGGGATATTAGTGTATAAACTAGTGATATCAAGGGTTGCCAAATATATATCATTAAGTTCTTGAATGTTAGACAAGTGTTCAAGAAAGTTGCCCATATCTCTAAGATATGATGGCAACTGAACCACTAAAGGTCGAATATGGGCATCAATAAAATTGGAAAGGGATTCAGTTAATAAGTAGGATTCAATCATTCGATCAATTTACAAAAAGTACTAATAGAAGCACTTGTAATCTGAGGACAAAAGTACCTTTTGGGTTTGAAAGTCTGTCTATTGTCAATGCTACGGGTATTTGACTAAAATACGATATCATCCCTGCAAAAGAAATGTTACAATTTGATAGTCTGAAAGAACTTGAACAATTCAATCTTTCTCTGAAAAGGATCAGTTGCAAAAGTAGGGACATAAGACAAACCCTTATTGAAAATAGAAATTTCAGAAGTAGTTAATGAATGATCTGATAAATTGAAAACTAGACCGTGGGAGTTGTCTGGATGGCCTGTCTGGTGTTGTATCTCCATCCGCCTTGAACCTCTCTTGCCTCTACAACATTTCTGGACCCGTTTCGATGTTGTGATTGGCCCTTTGTAGAAAGGTGGCCCCTTAAAAAAAATCAGAATCAGAGTCTGAATAGGTGGTCATCTCAGAGGCACTGGAGCCAGAGGTGGAACGTGTTGTAGAATGAAATCTCTTGGGTTGTGGATGCTGAATGTTAGGCTATACAACCAAGGATATACCCATCCATTTCGGTAATCTAATGTGTTTCTCTTAAATTTCTTGAACTTGATTTTGCAAATCTCTTGACGATACTTGGAAATGGTAGAGTCCAGAGAGGTTTTAAGTGATTCAAGATCTCACTCAGTCGTCAGACTTAGTTGTTCTGTAGACAAGATATGTTTGTTGATATCATCCAACTCTGAACAAATTCAATGACAAGCACCGTGAGATCCAATGATGCTTTGTTAAAAATCTCACACCATTTTGTAAAATGCAGTGGAATCAAGAATCTTTGATTTGTTAATTCTCTTTGACTTTATTTAATCTACAGTACAAAGAAAAGATTTCCAAAGTTTTCACTGATCAACATAAATGTATTTTATAAATATGAACAAATTTTGTTTTTGACGGCTGCAACACATTCCAAAAAAGTTGTGACAGAGGCAAAATAAAAGTGAAAAGTTATAGAATATCCACGTTAAACTGTTTTGAAAAAGTTCACAGTAAGCAGGTGAATTGTTAATAGGTCAAGGTATCATGTTTGGGTATAAAAGGAACATTTTAGTCTTTGCAAGTAAAGCTGTATCATGGCTTATCACTTTGTGCCAAATTTCACGAGAGAAGTGTCAAACAAATCAAAAATTGCAAAGAATGCAAGATTCAACAAAACAAGAAAAACAACACAAAAAACACAGCAAAACATACAACACCATTTAAACATCATATACCATTGAACAATCAAATGTCATTTCATAAGAAACGTCATTTCTTTGTACTGTTAAATATAGTAACATGGGCTCAGGAGTACTTCAGAAAACCACTGTCATTTACCACAGTCTGCTGCTGCAACAAGAAGTGCAACTTGAATATCTGTTAATCTAGTAGAAAGCTATACATCAATTCTGTGCAGTGATGCTGCCGGGTTCTCTGGGCCAGAGCTCATCTCAGATAGTCAAAAAGACAGTGAAAATGTGTGCTGTACTTAGAGAGTCCACATTTCAACTTGTTTCTGTGAAGAATGGATTTCAAGTTCTCAGTTCCGACGACCAAAGGGACCATCCAGACTTCCATTAGTGACAGAAGCAAAATCAAACATCTGTCATGGTATGGGGGTGCAGCAGAGCAAATGGCATAGGTGCATATATGCGAAGGTACTATTGACATGGAGGCATATACTGAGATTGTACAGAGACATACACTGCCATCAATATGATGTCTTTCTGCATGTGCTACAACAGCGTGGTTACGTAGAGACAGAGTGAATGTGCTATGAGTCTCGTATCAAGCCAGATTGGACAAAAATCACACTGTCTCCTGTTGAAAATGTATGGCTCATCATGAAAAAGAGAATCAGACAACGACAATCACAGACTGCTGAGCTTCTGAAGTCTCGTATCAAGCCAGATTGGACAAAAATTTTACTTGCAGAACTTTAACAATTAGCATCCTCAATTCCTAAACAATTAAACATTGTAATTAAAAGGACAGTTGATGTAACACAGTGTTAAACATGCCACTGTCCCAAATTTTTTTGGAGTGTGTTGCAGCCATCAAAATCAAAATGTGTTCATATTTACAAAATACATTTATGTTGGTCAGTGAAAACTTTGGAAATCTTTTCTTTATACTTTCGTCAATTAAATAAAAGTTAAATCCGATTCTTGATTTTATTGCATTTTACAAAGTGTCCCAACTTCTCTGGAACTGGGGTTGTAATAGCGTATCTTGTCACTAAAATAACCCTCACATTCTGATCATGATCTGATTCTGATGATGATGCTTTTTTGCTGTTTTACACTGTTATATGCTATTATGCTGATTCAGCAATTGTGTACAGTATGTATTTGCTCACATGGTGTGCTACTGAATTATATATATGATATTTTATACACAACTGCTACTCAGCACCTTAAAAAAAAAAAGAAAGAAAAAAAAAATGCTTCAGTGGAGGTACTTAAGCGGTCTTGCAGCATATCAGTGGCCTGTGGGTAAATGGTAATACTCTTCACTAAGAAGTAAGCGGATCTGTTCTTTTAGCCGTTTAAGCTAATCATTATTGCTTGCCCTGATCCGTTCAAGCTTCATCATGCATTTAGTTAATTTGAGAATACTCTGTGGCATCTGACACCTTTTTTTTTTCCTTTGGACCTGACCGTCTTCCAACTCACTTGAAGAGAAAGTTGAACCATCTCGTCGATCGATTAGCTCATATAAATCCTACATCGATACAAATAAAATGGCAAACTGGTCTCCAATAGGCTTAACAGGACAACCTTTGCTGCCACCCCTCTTCCCCATTAAATCCCAGGATTACAGTACTGAGGTTTTGGTGTCTGCCACGAGACCAAATATCACTCACCTCGAGGTTATTAATGCAATTAATGTTGTCTGTGCTCAAAGTGCTTTCAGTGCAGCTACCAATAGGATGGGATTAATTAGACTTGTTCTGGAGCAGTCCTGTTAAACATTCCTGTTTCCATGGAAGTGTTGCCACTTTCAACATAAAGCTGTATTTTTAAGGAACTGCTAATGAAGACTGATGCGAATGGTGGCGATGACTCATTTCTAATGTTTACCTGCAGGTAATATTGCCAAACGGTTCGCTCTGTCAACGCACCTGTTTTAATTAACATAGCACCAGTCATCTACAGGAAATAACACAGCTAGAATGGGGGTGCGTTGGAGTAAAGTGCTGAAGACTTCCCTGAAATCAATGAAACTCTGCAGGGCTCAACATTAAAGGAATAGTTAAAAAATGGAAATTCTGTCTATGTTTGCTCATTCTTATTTCCGCTCCAACCAAGTATTATTTACTTTCTTCTGTGAATCACTAAAGGAAATCTAAGGCAAAATGTCCTAAGTCAACTTATCCATGCAATGGAAGTGGATGGTGATTATTAAATGCAAAGCTTCAAATATGACAAGATATTTGTCCATAAAAACTGATGAGTAATATTTTGAGTCTTCTGAAGACATACTGTATAATATCTTTGTGTCAGGAACAGACTGCAATTTAAGTCATTATTCAGTGAGACTGAAAATGTCTCATATCATCTGTGGTCTTGTTCCATTAAATAATGGTGCCTTTTGCAAACATTTCTAGGATTGTGATTCAACACAAATAAACACACACACACACACACACACACACACACACACACACACACACACACACACACACACACACACACACACACACACACACACACACAAACACATACATTTTATATGAATACATATACATATGTATACATTTTATTTTGCTTGCATTGCAAGCATGTTCATTGGCCCCACCAAGAACAAACAAACAAATTAATGTACAGTATTTGCAATTTTAATGTGTCAGTATACATTAATATAATAATATAATTTATTTAATATTTTTTTTTTTTTTTTTTTATTAACTTTTTTAACAACATGTATTACACACACACCAGGAACAAAAATACAAAATGCAGTATTAGACACATATTGATGTCTTCGCATCATTACAACTTAGCATATCTCATTTTTACAGGACTCACATCCACAAACTAATGAATTAAAACACACAAACAAAAAAAAATAAAAAAAATAAAAAACATAAAACAACAACAACAAAAAAACGTATACAAACTATTAAGGCCTCCTAAACGTATACAAACTATTAAGGCCTCCTAATACAAATACATCCTATAATCTCACATATCTTCAATTGTCTCCTTAAACATGTCACTATCCTCCTTCTCTATGAAGGATCTAAAGGCATTCCAAACATCTTCAAAAGTCTTACCCTTTCCTTTAATAATATATGTTATTTTCTCCATTGACATATTCAGTTCAGTACCATCTCCCTGAGCCACCTTTTTATGCTGGTGGTTGTTCTAGACTTTTCCATTGTAATGCAATGAGGCGTTTAGCTTGCAAGATACATATTAGAAATAAAGATACATTCCTTTGACTTAAGCTTTAGGATACAAAATGCATTTAGAAAAAATCCTGGTCCAAAAGGAAGACTCACATTTATTATTTTACCAATCATATTATGCACTTCTTTCCAAATTTCGATATTTCTTCACATTCCCATATACAATGGAAAATAGGTGCCTTTACAAACCTTACACTTGGGACATGAAAAAAAAAAATAATTAAATTTGTTTGATAATACTGGAGTTATGTATACTCGATTTAATATTAATAATAATAAAAAATAACAATAAAATAATAATAATAACAATAATAATAATAAACATTTTTTAATAATAATGACATTTTATAAAGCAATAATAAATGTATAACTATATATCACTATAAACCATAAATTCTTACACACAGCTGGAAAATCATATGCAAAATATCACTAATGTAGTTAGTTTCATGCCATTTTAACTGATGCAATGTCTTGCATTCTAACATTACAAGCAACGGGTGAGTCATAGTATTTAAATAATCAGAATTTGTAACAACATTGTTCAACAGACCACAGAAATCCAAAAGTTTGCAAAGCATAAAGTAAAAACTCATAACCAACAAACATAAGATGTAGTGACAACGTAGTAGCAGCCAAGTGATAATTTCATCAGCTGGCCCGAATATCTCTAACATGGCCAACGGACCATTGAGCAGTCCTTATTGTTGAGCGCTGCTTTGTTCCAAACAGTTTTCTCACCCGTACTGTAATAAAACAATGAATCAGGCAGCGAGGAGAGAAGCGTGTGTTCTCACTGAACTCTTGCCCAAATTATCATAAAGACTTTTCTCAGGAGCCCATCTGCCTGAGCAGCCAGCTCTCAAACCAGAGATTCATTACTCCCGCTTTACAGCGGGTTAATCGTTCAGGAAATATCTGTGGAACGTCTTGCTTTGACTCAATTAATCGCAGAGCCAGCTCTGTCAAGCAGCATTCTCATGATGCTCTAATCAGCCTTTGATCTGCATTTCTCTGTCACCGTCTCGCGCTCTCTCTTTCAGCACAAGCAAACTGCACAAGGTGTTAAGTATCCAGTTTGACAAGTTTGTGGCTCAGATATGTCTCTTTACTCATTTATTAAATGATGCAGAGGCGGCGAAATTATAATAATATGAGCTATTCATCCGGCAAATGTTTTTTGGATGTGTTGTTTCAGTTTTATGCAAATTTACACAGTATGTTGTGTCTGGGTATGTCAGTTGTATTCGAACCACAGTTTGTGCAGCAAGTGTAGAAGATGAAGAGGCACTTTAGAGTCAGTTACCCCCTCTAGTGGCCAGAGGGGCACAGTGTAGATGCCACAGGGCCTGGTCAGAACTAGGACTGTATCAGTAGCCTCACTGGAACTAAGAGCGTTCATACATAGACCTACAGTGTCAAGAAAACCAAATAGTGAATGGAGTATGCCAGTTATCCTTGCCAAACACAAGTTCTTTTGTTGTGCATGTGTTAAATGCGGCAGTGAGTCAATATTGTTTTGTCACTCTAATTATATTCTTTGTGGTGGAGTTCATTATATTCTTGAATATGCTGTATTGATGGAAGGTTTATGCAGTATGAAAGTGAATAACAATACAAAGCAATTTTGTATTATTGACTTTGACCCTGACCCTTACAAAATCACTCTGAATTTGTAGATCTGCTTTATCCTGCTTGTGTCCTTTGCACACACGCATTGCTCAGTGAATATAAATGGACTTAAAACATTTCTTGAATTTTCACCCATGCTAATGTTTGTCGTTACTGGAGCTTTTTGACCTCAAACTCATGCTGTCTGGGAGGATATTCATTCTGCACAGATCATTAACTTTGTAATCAGGCCATGTTATTTTATCACACCACGGTTGCAGCCTCTGCTCTGTGTGGAGGTTGATGGGGTTCAATGTCTATTAGAAAAATGTCTATTATATGGTTCTCTTATTGGCTTTTATTGTTTAAACCAGTGTTTTCCAACCTTTTTGTCTTATTTATCCTCGGCCTCATCAGTAAGGCTAAAGTACACCATTATGGAGAGCAAAACCGACAATGTGTTCTTTTAATTAATTCATATTGGATAATGGATGCCATTTAGAATGATCATAACGCATAATGCCATTAAAATGGACATTGCAGGAACTCCTTAAACAGTTTATATGGGTGCAAAACAGACTCACTTTCTCAAACTGATGCACCTTGAATAACAAGAAGAATTTTATAGTTTGTTATTTTAGAATGACATTTATTTTATTATTAGTTACTGTATATGTCAGATAAGTTTTAACACAAATTGTTGAACAAAATATTTGAACATTAGTTTTCTGTTTCTTTAAAAAGATGGTTAAAAGCTAATTTATTTTTTAAAGTATCATTTTAATCAATGTTTTAAATTATTTAAATAATTAAACATCTTTAATATTTTTATTTTTATTTTTAATTGGTAATTTCAGTTTTAACAGATTTTAACTAGCAACTTTGGTGCTGCATGAATTAGATTTATAAAATAAATAGATTGTAAAATTATATTGAGTTAAAAAAAGTTTTATATTAAATTTCATTCACTTATTTTTTTTTTTCTGTTAAATTAATTAGATCAAATAACCAGTGAAATGCATTTAGCTTTTCTGCTTCATTAATCAATTTTATGTTAAATTCATTAGTAAAATAGGCTTTTAAGTTTCCAGTGACTATCAGAACATTAAATTTTATGCTTTAAAGATAATTAGACAGCATACTGTAGATGTAGATTTTTAAGTGGTTTTCATCAAGGCTTTTTTTTTTCCTTCTCTCGAATGAATTTCATTTGACAAAAAAAAAAAAAAGAAAGAAAACTAGTCACTTCATGAAAAGAATGCCTGCTGCATTCTTTCTCCTCCATCACCCTCTTTCTCTCCTTGAAATTCTCCCGCTCTTTCACACACACATTCTGGCTTGTCTTTAAGCCAGTAGGCCCTCTCTGCCTGTGCCCCTGGGATAGGGGGAGGCACGGATAATGGTGTCCACAGATGCATCTTGGGCTTTGACAGGGTTGGCTTGGAGTGTCCCAGCTCTCCTGTGGGGGAGACCATAAAGTGACCGGTATCTGCCCGACACCTGAGCGCGGACTCCCGTGAAACATGACTCACACAAGTCTTCCTATGAATTGTACTTAAGGCATTCATTCTCAGATGCTTCATTACCCCTCAGCTGGCCTGACAGTATTGTGCGAGGCCGGGAATGCTGGACTAATCTCAGGGGCTGAGAACAATGTGTGTGAGTGTGTTTGCAGTCTCTCAAATGTACAAACTCATACAGATACAGTTTAGAATTGCATACAGAAATGGCCTACTTACATTTGACCACACAATAGTTTTCTTCTATTCTCATGTTGTATGCAAGTACAGATCAGTTTGCAATCCATGCAGATGTGTATGGGGACTGAGTATAAATACCCCCAACAAAAACTCTCTCTTTTTCTTTCCTTTGTCTTTTTAGCTCCTATCTGACACTCAGGTAGACACTCTTTCTACCACCTGATGTGCTCACTGTGTGTGTAGTCAGAGGTCACTCTCTAACTACAGGCATGTGTTTAGCCTCATTGCAGGCTGCTAATGAGTTTCTGTACTCACGGAGAGACTGGCATCAGCTGTTATCCGACCACTGTACATTCAGAAAGCAACATGGTCATTGTTTGAGCACACACATTCCTTGTGTAGTTGAAATGTTCTGTATAACACCAAAAACAAGGGAATGAATCAGCATTTCAATAGCACTTAATGTGTCCATAGCATTTGTGATGATTGCCTCTTTCTGTGTGTGTGTGTGTGTGTGTGTGTGTGTGTGTGTGTGTGTGTGTGTGTGTGTGTGTATGTGTGTGTGCGTTTCTTTTTGCCCCAATCACAGAGTAATTGTAGACCAGTGAAAGTGCCGTTCAGTGATCATCAAATGCAGGACACTCAAAAATGACTTGGATGATTGAGAGAGATTGAAAACATGCATAATGCATGTGGAATTACTTTGGGTGGTCAGTTAGTGCAGATTTACATATTGAGACATTTTAAACTTTGAAAATCTCTGTATCAGCAGTCATGTTATTGGTAGCCTTATACATTTCTAAATAGTTACAATTATGTTTCAAATAAATACAGTTTTTTTCATCTTGTTATTGACCATACTCCTGAAAAAAGTGTCACAGATTCAAAAAATATATTTATAGCAGCACAACAATTTTCTAAATTTATAATAATTAAATGTCCCTAAAGCACCAAATCAGCATATCAGAATGATTTCTGAAGATCATATGACACTGAAGACTGGAAGAAATGACTGCTGAAAATTCAGCTTTGTCATCACAGGAATAGATTTATTTATTTATTTAGAAGTAGTAAAAAGGTATTTTAAATTGTAATAATATTCACAATTACAGATTTACTCCAACAAAAAAAAAATCCAAGTCCTCGCGACCCCCTGTTCTGCACATTTTGTATGTCTCTCTTATCGCTTCATACGTTTGTTCTATTCGAATGTAAGTGCCCTGCGAAGTGGACTTCACAGGAAATTCCGCCGTGATTCCAGTTCGAAGCGAACGTATATCGCATCAGAATCGAGTGATGGAAATGCTGAATTTCAAATAAAAAAACCTTAATTCGCAAAAAAAAGTTTTTACACTTGCTTGAGGTGGTTTTTGACTTGTGCGAAAAAGGGATAATGCGAATGATGGGAGAATAAAGTGCATTTTGCGAATAAATTCCTCCAAGCGCATCAAAAAAGTCATGTGACCTTGCGCTATGGGACGGTAAATCCACAGCATCTGAAATGTTGTTACATGGTAATCTGGAAATGCCCGAGCAAAGTCAGTCATCAAAGTATTTCTGTATAATTGCCTCTCAGAACTGTTAAACGACTGCATTCCCAAACAGCAGCATCCACCTCCGACAGCAATAACTGCATTCATTGTGTTTCGTCTGCTCGTTCTGAGGTGTAATTTATTATATAGGAAGATTATTATAGCCTATTCAGTAGCTTCTCCTACTTTTCTTAGTGATGTATAGTGCCAGTTTATCAGGAAATGATGATTTTGTTCTCTTTGATTCGTTGGATGGAAACGGTGCTTGTTTGCAAATGTGTTGTGCGATATTCCAATTTTGCTCATAAGTTAAATTTGCAAATTTGGATGGAAACCCGGCTACAGTTCACACACGAAGCTCACTTCTAATGAGCTGATTATCTGAATCAGGTGTGTTAACAAAGAGAGACATACAAAATGTGCAGAGCAGGGGGTCGCAAGGACTGGAATTGAGAACCGCTGCAGTAGCGTATGTGTCATAGATTTTTTTTTTTTTTTTGGCAAACAAAGTTAGACAATTTTTTAGCAGCAGCAAAATACAGTTAGCAGTCCTATTTTACAGTGCTAAAAATAGTTACATCCACACACAGTTTGGTTATAAATGAGAATCACAACTGCATTCTATAATCAAACTTGCTTCTTTCAGTTTTTAGGACACACATCCTCATTTTAAAAGTTCTTGGTTTTATGCTGTGAAACCCCTGTGTGTCACATCATACAGTGTATGTGTATGCATTTTACAGTTGTTGTCTTTCCTCTAAATCTGCTTCCATCAGTTTTGTGGTCTGGCTGTGGCCCAAATGCTGCACTTTTACACTCGCTTAAAAATAAACACATGGAAAGCCTCTGTCAGATTTGATTTATGAACATTGATTGGACTCATTTACTAAATTGTGACATTTCAGTGTTATGAATTTTGCTATATTTGTCAGTTCCCCAAACACTTACTGTAGATATCTAAAACTCAAATTTACTGACTTAAATGATGGGGGCAATATCAGAAATGTTAAACCTGTTCACACTTTGATGTCACAAGACCCATGGTCAACGTGGGAGTTACATACCTCGAGGTGCGAATTGATGTGATAATGCCACTGCAAAGATGTTGTGACAGCATTATAAGTAGCTGATAGATGGTGTTAGAGACCTTCCTCCCCCGCACAGGAATGGCTGTTCCCATGCGATAAAGTTGAACGGGTTATCTTCACTGTCCAAAATATGTACATTTAACACCCTGTACTGTAGTACTACCTCAGTAGAACACCAATGTAGCCATCTATTGGCGATATAGTTCTCCATTAGATGGCCGGCCTTGACACTGATGCCTGTGGCTAACAGCAGTATTTACTCTATTCCCAATCCATCATAAGACAGAAATGGGCAAGCGTCGCTATGATGGTCATAATTTCCAGCGCTCTCCCAATGATCAAACCCATTGTATGGCCCATTCCATCACGCAGTACATATAGCCATATACGCCAGCCACTAGCTTTTTTTTTATTTCATCGCTGATAATGGACTCGTGAGCTGGATAAAGAGAGCGAGAAAGAGAGAAAAGATCATTTTGCCAGACCTGAAGCGCAACGCAAGCTTGAGGCTTCCCAAATTCAATAAAGAAACAATCAAGCACGGTAACACGGCATAATGGCTTTTTAAAAAAGATAAATGTTTAGTAAATGACTCTTTTATGTCCAGGAGGGAAGGGAGAGAATGGCTTTCTGCATTAGGTGAAGAAATGCAGCCTCCTGACCCAGCTGATGCTTTCTGATTACCAGCCAAATTGCAGGAGAAACCCCCTTTGTCTCACAGGTAGCCAGGACCATTCTTTACCCTCCTCCTCATTTCCTGTGTGTGAAACTGTATGTGTGGAAGAGAGGGAGTGAGGCTGAGAGAAAGGTAGGAGATGCAAGATAAAATGTGCGTCTGCATGGGAGCACTCTTTGCAGTCTCGCTGAGGTGTATTTATCTCCCTTATCTTACTGTCAGCATCACGCTTGCCATTAGAGCAGTTTGATGTGGAGGAAGAACCACGGCCAGATATTGAGCTAGACAGCAGTGAAGAATAGATAATGCTTCTTCATCACCCAGATGTAGCATATGATGACTCTGATCTTCATGTAAAACACATTCAGATGTGAGAGTAAACAGAACCACCCTCGAGCTGTTAGCTTTTTTGACAGCACTGAGGTCCACACGTAAGGCGATGTAGCATATTTGCATTAGTCTGTTTGTGTTATCCACATTTGTTTCATAAATCACAACCTCTTCTTGCCGCCCAGTCCTCCACGATGAAATATTCATCGTCCAGTTTAGCAGAGACACCGCTTTTCAGTGCCGCTTAATTCCATCATCTGTGGAGGCCAGGTTATTAGTACACACTTCTCTGTATATTAATAATGTATGAAGCATTTTCTATAAATCAGCGTGGAAGACAGTGCTGTGTGGAGTCGTCAGTGCTGGAGGATTAGCGATTGTGTTTGTTACGCACAAATTTAAGCTTTGGAAGAAAACGTCTTTGAGGTTTGCTTTGGTGTAGGACTATGAGTCTGAAATTTTTGTATAGTTAGCATGCTGGCTGTTTAAAGTCCCTAAGGGGGGCGCCAGAATTCACAGCGGGCGCGCGGGAGCTTATATACTTTGAGGTAGGGGTGGGCGATAAAACGATAACTACAATTATAGTGATATAATTTTCCTTGATAAAACAAGTTCGATAAATATTCGATTTAATGTTTATGCGCCGAAAGCGAAACAAAACAGCGCTACTCATTTGAACCACGCCACACAGACAATTTATCCGCTCGGTTCAAACGACGGCGCAGCACAGAGCAAGCTGACTGATTGTTTTTTGACACTGATAAGCTACTACTAAATATTGTAGAAACTTAATTTTCTGTAAAGTTGCTTTGCAATGATTTGTATCGTAAAAAGTGCTATGCAAATAAACTTGAGTTAAATTGAATTGAATAGAGCAGATGTGTTTACTCACTGATCATGCAACCACTAAACAGCACTGTGAGATCCAGTGTGAAGCGCTTGAATTCAGCAAAGAACACAAATGACTGATATAAACTAGTATCAGTCAGTATCAGTCAACTGATATAAACTAGTTAAATCCAGATGAAACAGCGCTGACAAACTGCAGAAAAACACTGTGTGCAACGATACAGTCAGAAAGCTTTTCAATCTACAAATCGCCATAGTTTATTATGGATTTATTGTAGTAACACTAACTGCACCATGGTATTGTGGCAGAAATGTGGGATATTTATATGAAATTTATTATATTAATGTAGTCAAGTATTAAATGTATTAAAGGAGTAATGGAATGTTATTACAGTATATTTGTGATTAAGCTATAGGCTAGAGTTTGTGCATTTATACTAAATGTATTTTTCATACAAATAGGCTACCTAGAAATAGTTATATTACAGTAGTTGCATTTTTTACCACAGTACTGAGGTGCTATATGTGTGGTTTTAACTCTGGTTATCATGATGTAAATGTTTGTATGCTGTGTGTATGCTACTATAGAAGAACAGTTTTATCAATTTTAATAGTTAATTTTAATAAAACTTAAATAATAATAAAAAAAAAAATCACCATATAAAAAGGAGGTTGTTGAATTTTTTTTACAGATGTTACTTATTTTGATAATGAACATAAATTTGCATCTGCATCCTAACTCAAGCTACTACTACTGTCAACTCAGTATCAACTGTGCATTTCTAAGAGACAAAAAAAAATAATATTATTATTACATATATTTTATATTTATGTATGGGTTGTGTCAGATTATCATATGTGTACGTGGGGGTTCCCATGAAAAAAGGTAGGGAACCACAGGTTTAGAGAATGATTCAAAAAAGCATTCGTAGTCTGCAGACTCATACAATACAGGTCCTTCTCAAAAAATTAGCATATTGTGAAAAAGTTCATTATAAAAATTAAATTTTCATATATTTTAGATTCATTGCACACCAACTGAAATATTTCAGGTCTGGTTGTTTAAACTGATGATGTTGGCATACAGCTCATGAAAAACCAAAAAAAAATCCTATCTCAAAAAAAATAGCATATTTCATCCGAAACCAATAAAAGAAAAGTTTTTTTTTACAAAAAAGTCAAACCTTCAAATAATTATGTTTTCAGATGCACTCAATACTTGGTCGGACCATCAATCCTTTTGCAGAAATGACTTTTCAATGCGGCGTGGCATGGAGCCAATTCAGCCTGTTCACTGAAGGTGTTTGTGGAGCCCAGGATTTTCGATAGTCCTTAAGCTCATCCAGAGTGTTGGGTCTTGCGTCTCTCAACTTTCTCTTCACAATATCCCACATATTCTCTATGGGGTTCAGGTCAGGAGAGTTGGCAGGCCAATTGAGCACTGTTTCTGGTTCAAAAGCACACGCCTGTGCATGGTGGTTCTGGATGTTTCTACTCCAGACTCAGTCCACTGCTTCCGCATGTCCCCAAGGTCTGGAATCGGTAAGCACAATCTTCCTCAGGGTTCCGGTCAAATCTCTCGTTGTGCAGCTTTTTTTGCCACACTTTTTTTTTCCTTCCCACAGACTTCCCACTGAGTGCCTTGATACAGCACTCGGGAACAGCCCTATTTTTTTTTTTTTTTTTTGTGTCTTTCTCGCTTGAGGATGTCAATGAGGCCTTCTGGACAGCATGCATGTCGGCAGTCTATAACATTTGCGGTTTTTGAGTAATGAATCCAGGCTGGAGTTTTTTTAAAAGCCTCAGGAATCTTGTGCAGTTGTTAGAGTTAATTAGTTTGATTCAGATGATTAGGTTATAGCTCGTTTAGAGAACCTTCTCATGATATGCTATTTTTTGAGATAGGAATTTTGGGTTTTCATAGCTGTAGCCAAAATCATCATATTAAAAACAATAAAGACCTGAAATATTTCAGTTGGTGTGCAATGAATCTAAAATATATGAAGTTAAATTTTTAAAGTATCATTACATTATGTTACATGAACTTTTTCACAATATGCTAATTTTTTGAGAAGGACCTGTATGTGGACCTATGTGCCCCGACACTCTATGGATGGCATCCAGACTGGCATCTGGTCTAAATAGATTGTTCTTCATTTGGAGGCACAACTAAAAGACTTGCTCTGTAATACATCTGCAACTTTTTTTAAAATCAAACTCAGTTTATTTCAGACACTTCAGGTGTTTCACTGCAATACATTTCAGAAAGGTTTTATTCAAGTCAAATGCAGCTACACGTTCATGTCAAATTGATTTGTGAATTAATTACAGTGCTTGCAAGCTGCCACTGTATTGATATTCTTCACACATTTCGATTTAGGGTTTGTTCTAAGCACTTAACACTAAATCAACGTTTGCTGTTTTTGAAGTACAGACTCAAGTTTTTTTTTTTTTTTTTCTGTAGATAACTTTAGCCTGAGGTATGTGCAGATATAACATTGTTTGAAAATTTGGTAGTTTTCATTATAATAACCAACAATCACCACTAATAAGTAGCTTATTATCATCAATAATACCACCACATTACATTTTCATTATAATATTCAATCACAAGCACAAACAAACAACTCATCCAGCTTTATGAACATATTTTAGATTCTAGTTAGTTCCTGTTAGCTCAGGTCCATTAAATAATAACAAACACAAACCCAAAACAATAACACCACCAATCTATAAAACTATAAAATAGCGTTTTCTATTCATTTTCTATTCTTTCGGCTTGTTTTCTTTTTATTTATTTAAAAAAATGACGTTCTAAGACTAGAATTCTCTATTCTTTTTTCTATTCTATAATTGTTTTCTTTTTAATTGTTTTTATTTGTTATAAAATAATGATAATAATAAAAATCTTGCTACGTGTACTGCGTTGGACTAACTGAGGCTTGTCATAGCCCTTACGTATTATTGTTTTTTTTTTTTTTTTGTTTTTTTTTGATTGCTTCTATTGTCCTCATTTGTAAGTTGCTTTGGATAAAAACGTCTGCTAAATAATTAAATGCAACTTTTGATTTTAATTTTGTATAAGTAAATGTTGAAGTTAATATTACCTAATATTAATAAATGCTTTAGAAATATGTTCCATTGTTAGTTAATTAATGCTAACAAATGGCGTCTTAGTGTAAAGTTTTATCTTTTCTTCTTGTTTTACTGCCAGCTAAATACTGGTTGATTTTATAGAACAGTTTGCAGCTCTTTGTTTTGTAAGCAGGTAGTTGATTATTGTCTTTTTTCCTTGTTACGACAGGTATAATGCAAATTCAATCAAGCAGTGAGCAGTAAATTGAGTTAAGTTTGAAGCATCACAATTCGAATCAGGTTCACGGTATCCTGCTACTCTGTGGACACAGACATCAGAAGTCCCTTAAACACTGATTACACTGAGCAGATAGAGCCTAGAACAAACACGACTCCCACAGGATGGGCTCATCACATCCTTACACAGTGGCCAGTTATCTCAAGGGTAATCAAGAACAAGAAAGAACGTGTGTCTGCACATCATCCCTCTCATCTGGTGCATTGTCAGACAGAACACGGCTAGGGTCTTGCCATCATTACTGCACAGCGTTGTGACAGCCCATTTTATTACCCTACACTGAAATCGTTTTACTGATGTTATCAGCCTAGCGAGTACATGATCCTTCTATAGATTTTGGTGAAAAGACAAAATGGTTTTATTTAGCGCTTTGCATTGGCCTCTCAGAACTTGTTTCTTTGTGCAGTTCTTTTGTCACTGTGTTACTGGCTGTAATTAGAGAAAAGGGCAACCAAATTCATAAAATGTAAATGTAAATGTAAACCTTTCTTTCCTAGAAGCAAAGAAAAGGTTAAACTTTGTGGGGGTATTTGATTCTGGATGAGAAAAGTGGCACAAAAGAGTCTGCAATCTGACATTAATTACTCTGCCAATCTGGGGCGATGCGGAGGGTGTCAATCATGGGCAGGTGTGCAATAATTTTGCAGCTGAATCACACACCCACAAGCTCTTCAGCCGAGTTTGTTGTTCTGAAACTAAACTGAAGGCTTCCCGTCAGCCTGAGGGAGTTCAGAGACCTCTTGAACCATTATGGAAATTCTTTAAAATTTGATGAGTTTATTTAATTGATTATATGAAGATATCAAAGGAAGTGTAACTGGCAAAATGTACAGTTTTTTTTGTTGTTGTTGCTAATCATAGCTAATTATACTTCCACTGTTTTTAGGGGTAGGCGCTATAACCAAAATTTTGTTTCACAGTATAAGTAATTTTAGATCATGGTAATGGCTAATTTGTCTTTGAACCTCAAATAAGATTTTATTTTATTTTCTAAAATCTGGAATGACATTAAATCTCAGTCTTATTTGAATTTTTGTCAGTTTATTTATTTATTTTACTTTATGCACACACACACACACACACACACACACACAACACACACACACTATTCATAACAAATTAACACATGCACACACACACACACACACACACACACACACACACACACACACACACACACACACACACACTATTTTATAACAAATTAATGTTGCAGCCCTTGAGTTTATAATAAAATACTACCATTGGAAGCTTGGGATGCACAGTTAATCAAAATAAAACTGAAATCATCATATGGCTTAGTGCAATTATTAAATCACAAAGGCTGAAATTTTATTCAATAAATGGATGTGCTGTGTGTTCCAGAGTAAAGCGTGGAACTGTGTTTGAACAGCTTATTATCTGTCAGTGTTTGCAATGTCTCAGAGCAACTCAGTTCACAGTAAATTCTTCTCTTACAAACTCCATCTCTGCATCTGCATCTGAGTTTGCGTTCCATTCTTGTAATGAAAAATGAAGATGGTTTCTTGTCAAAATAAAAGTTTGATGAAATTATGACAGCCATAAATTTCAGTAATGTAATTATACCATTGTAATGAAAAATAAAATTATTGATTTTTTTTTCAAATACTTGATTTTTATTTTTAATGAAATGCCAGTAGTAATGTTTGTTTATTGTTTTTTTTACTTGTTTTGTTTTGTTTTTTAATAAATTATTATTATTGTATAGCCATATTGATATCTAATCATTTTTGATATATAAACATTTTGGCCAAATTGCACAATGAACAAATGAGCAGTGCAAACCAGGATCAGTTTAAATTGCAATCATAATTGTCATCAGACTGCAAATAGGTTATAGACAGTGCCTTGTGAAAGTATGCATACCCCCTTTTTTCCCACATTTTGTTATGTTGTAGCCTTATGTTAAACTGATTTAAATTACTTTTTCTCCACATCAATCTACACTCCATACACCATAATGACAGCACAAAACAGGTTTGTAACAACTTTACAAATTTATTAGAAATAGAAAACTGAAATGATTCCATTGATTAAGTATTCATACCCTTTACTGGGACACTTGAAATTTAGCTCAGGAGCACTGATATCGCTTGTAGATGTTACTACACTTCCAGTTGAATTCTACTGTGGCAAATTAATTTGAATGAGCATGATTTGGAAAAGCACACACCTCTCAGAAAAGGTCTAACTGCTGAAAATGCATATCAGAGCAAAATCCAAGCCCTGAGGTCAAAATAACGGCCTTTAGAGTTCAGAAACAGACTTGTGTCAGGGCACAGATCTGGGGAAGAGTTCAGAAAAAAATTTGCTCCATTGAAGGTTCACAGAAGCATGTATCCTCCGTTATCCATAATGAAAGAAGCTTGGAACAACTAGGACTCTTCCTAGAGCTGGGGTCCTGGCCAAATACTGGTGACCAAGAAGCTGATGGTCACTCTAGTTGAGCTCCATTATCATATATGCAGATGAAAGAAACTTACTGAAGGACAAACATCACTGCAGCACTCATCAACTCACAATTCCATCTTTATGGCGATGTGGCCAAACTCAATCCTCTCCTCAGTGAAGACACATGAAAACGTAAAGTAAAGTGTGCTGATAGCAGCCTCATGCTGTGGGGCTGTTTTTCAGTGGCAGGGACTGAGGGATTCGTCAGAGTAGAAGGAAAGCTCAATGCATCAAAATATTGAGATAGCCTTAATGAAAACCCAGTCTAGAGCATTCAGAACCAAGGACTGTGCAGAAGGTTCACCTTCCAACAGGACAATGACCCTAAGCACACAGCAAGTGAGGCTTATAGACAACTCTGTGAATGTTCTTGAGTGGCCCAGCCAGAGCCTTTACTTTAACGCAATCAAATATTCCTGGAGAAACCTGAAAATGTCTGTCAGTCCCCATCAAAGCTGACAGAGCTTGAAAGGTGAAGAGATGAGGTAAAGAAAGGCAGATAATTGTCAAATGCAGATGTGCAAAGATTGATGCATCATACCCAAAAAGACTTGAGGCTGTAAAGGTGCTTCAACTAAGTACTGAGTTAAGGGTATAAGTTAAATTATCACAAATATGTTTAGCTTTGTCATTATGCTGTATGGAGTGTAAATTGATGTTGGAAAAAAAGTAATTTAAAGCAGCTTAACATAAGGCTGCAACATAACAAAACATGAAAAAATTAAGGGGTATGAATACTTTCACAAGGCACTCTATAGTATACTGTTTACACTCAACAAGAGGTCTGACCCTTCACAATAATGCTGCAGATGCTGTAAAGACAGATGTGTTTCACAACTTTTTAAAACCGAAGGTTGTTCTCAGTGTTATAGGGTTCAATCTTTGGCAGCTCTCAAGTCCTTTGTGCACAGTTCGATCCAGTTTACGACCAGAATGTGAAGTTCAAGTTGTCAGTGTATTGTTAACCATTACTGCGTATAGATTCTCATGGAGAACCTCTGAAAGATATTCTTCTTTTCTCAAGGCCCATTGCACTGCTCTATAATTGGCATACCACTGTCCCCAACATAAGTTTCTATCTTAAAAGTTAAGAGTAGCTCAGCTACTTTTCCCCACAGTGGTTCCTCTGTTTGTTATCTACCCATTGGTTTGGAACGGAGCTCTACCTCCTCTGGGCCTACAGTCGCACACCTACAGCTCTGAGCCCTGGCTGAGCCAGCTCCCTACAGCCTGAACCACAGATGAGGTAGATAGGGCGAGTCCTCATTGTTAACCCAAAGTTTGAGTGAGAGCTCTGGCGGGAGGGGTGATTCACTCTTCCCCCTGGTGGGTCCTCAAAACTAAGGAAGCCTCCAGTGTGGGTTATGTGCCAAGCAAGGCATGAAGAAGCTTTGGAAAGGGGTCTGTTTGAGTTAGGGCAGCTTTGGTCTCTGCAGAATTCAGAGTGGAGTTCCTGGCGCCTCGCCGGTCCCTTAGCAGTCCAGCTCGAGCTGTCAACCCACTCCCTGTGCTGGAGATCTCTGGAGATAGTCCTTCACCTCGCCAAAGAACTCCCCCTTCCCCCCTTCCTGTCACCTCTCTCCTCATCAGCGCTCTCTTTCTCTTTCGCTCACCTGCTCCGCTGTGTCTGAGACATTGCTTAACCTTCACCTGAGGTTCTCACGGCTGGCTGGCTTCTTGCCTCCCTGCTGCGTCCCCACTGAGACCTAATTCATTTTTGTCTCACTGTTTTCTGTCACAAAAGCACAGTTTAAACTCCAATAAGAAGAACATTTGCTATTAGAGAACTTTTAGCAGTGATCATAGTGTCACTGTACGCAAGAGAACAGTTGACACTCTTTCTTTTTCTCTTAGATGTTCTGTGGGCAGGAACTTGCTTTTAAGTCTTTTGAATTTGATCTGGCACACTTATTATTTCAGTTATTGTCAGTTCATTTTTAATGCTTCACATCGTTCTCATATTGCTGTTGCATTGTGTAAAAGTGGAAACGTCTCCTGTTTGAACAGTGATTGTGTGGACTACTAGTGAAAATAGTTCTATTTAACATTTTTGTAATTTAATACACACTTTCAAATTACACTATGTATTCACTGCATAACATTTTGAGTTTGAACACTGAACTGCATAATGTGCGTTAATTTTAGTATTCCAAAGAACATTGTATTCTTCAGTGGAAACACAGAAATCTGACCTTTTGGTCAAATGGGTTAACATGGTCAGTGAGTTCTTTTAAATGCACAATGTTACCCCTATTATGCTTAATAAGCCAACAGCAGGGAAGGTCATGTGGACTCCCTAAACTGTTAAGTAAATGTCTGTTTAGGTTTTAATGTCAAGAGCAGAAAAAAGGCTGTTGATTTAAAATATCATTTAAAATCTAATTTCTTTTTTGCATCTGTAAGCTCTCTCTCTCTCTCTCTCTCTCTCTCTCTCTCTCTCTCTCTCTCTCTCTCTCTCTCTCTCTCTTCCTCTCACAGCAATTATCTTTATATTATTGCAATTATTTTTAAACTGACTTATGTAAATATATATTATATATTATTAATATTATATGTTAGTCTATTATGATTTCTGGTTGATTGGTTTTCATCAGTAAATATAAATTATTTACATAAATCAATTAAAAGTAAATTGTGATGAATACAGATTAAGAAAAATTGACATTTTGTTGTAGTAAACACACTGTCACATTATTTTCTTAGTGAAAAGATTATTATATAGAATCCTACTAACTACTTTTTATTTCAAATTATTATTGTTATTATTCAAATGAAATTGCAATGTGTGTATTCTTGTTTAAATTCCACATCTGGCTTATTTATTTATTTGGAATATGTGCAGAATTTCTAAAAATCTGGTTTGTCCTCAAAATTAATTGTCAGCCTGAATACAATATGCAAACATCTTGAGACATCTCGAATATTCTTGATTTCTCCTTACTCTATAAGGTCAAGCAACTTTTTTCACAGGCACAAGCAATTTACCTTGATAGTCTGCAGCACTTTTGACTTTCCACCTTGAAGTCAAATTCTCTGACCCTTAATTTCCATTCCTTTCATGATCCAACCACTCATTCTTTACTAACATTTCCAGGAGCTCTGAGTGTAATTCCTCTCTCCTGTGTTTGTGTTGTCCTCACCTCCAGAGAGGGCACATGGTAGGCTTCCCTCTTAGTCCAGAGGTGAGGAGGTTCTCTCCACTTTTCGGCAGGGTGAGAGGGAGTCCAGGCCCAGTAGATGGGGCTGAAGAGCCACTCCTGACAGAAACAAGTGTCCCATTCACAGCCATTTGATCCTCAAGCAGGCCCGATATGTGCAATTAGACTACTAATGATAAGCAGCACTTTAGGTGACATTTTGCATATAAATTACACATTTGCGTGAAATAGCTTCTTATATTCTTAATTGATAGAATATGAATTGTGTTCAGTGTCCTTCAGATACAAGAGAAAATGGTCCGGTGTTACAACTGAAGCATCAGCCTTCAGAGCACGCTTTTCATGGAATCAAATGCAGACATTAAACATCGCTCTCACCCTTTGGTGTGAGAGCGGCTTGTCCTCCAGTTGTATGCAGTTTGTGTGTGTGTGTGTGTGTGTGTGTGTGTGTGTGTGTGTGTGTGTGTGTTTGTGTCTCTGTGTGTGATGAAACTGAAGTTGCAGAGCTGTATTTGGACATTGATATACAAGTCTTTGTCTTTGAATATCTGTTTCATTTCTCTCTCTTTCTGTTCATAGGCCTCTGCATCCTCACCCTGAAGCATGATCATTCGTGCATGTAAGTGACTTCTTATATTTACTCAAAGTATAGCAGTGGTACAATAACACATTAAGATAATGAAATTTATTAAAACATTTTTAGTCAAGAAATAATTCATTTACATTATACTGTATAATACACTATGTTGAAAAAAGAAAATGTCCTTGATCTGTTGATGTAGCTACATTAGTTCCTTTTTCATTTTTTCTCTTTTTTTTTAATATAATTTATTGTTTCATATTGACACAGATTATCTCCCACTTTGAGAGAATTGCATCAGCCTTATAAAATTTAATTTCATTGCTAGTCGGGTAGCCAGTGGCTACATTGTGTTGCTACAGTTTCTAAACAGTGAGAAGAGATATGAAAGCTGCCAAAAGAGCTTCTGGATGGTACTGTCAATTTCCACCTGATGTGCACACACACATCTACCCCCCACACATCCTTGCACCTTCTACACGCAGTGTGGAGTTGTCTCTCTATTTTAGATGTACTGGGACCACCCTAGTCTGACCTCTCTCTGTCTACCTGCACGCCCATCGATTGACTGATGACCTCTCACATCAACTCATTGTACACTTCCACCCTCTAGCAAAGCCCTGTGAATTCACTATTCTCCCTTTGTCATGCCCCCTCTCTCTCTCTCTCACACACACACACACAGTCCCTCTCTCTTTTTCTTGTTTTCTTGCGCATGCAGACTCATGAACACACACTCTTTCTGCCTCTCATCACCCTCCCCCCACTCTCGTTTTTCTTGGATCCTACTGTTCGCTTTGGTGTAACTGTGCATCTGCACCATGCTGCTTTCCCACAGTTGCTCTACACTGGAGGCGTCCACTTTACCCAGGAGAACTCTCTCTGACTGGCCCAACTCTGAATGCTGGCTATTATACCACATAAGCACAAAATAAGGCTTTTGGAGAAGGGAGGGGAGGCGTGTATGCGTGCATATATGCTTATATGCGTGTGTGAATGTCAGGGTCAAAGAAACTAACCCAGGGTGGATGGATTAAAATTTAGCCAATGCAGAGGAGTTTGTTTGCACATCTGAAAAGAGCATGTAATTGATGATATCAGTTGACACTAAGCTCTTAGTATCAGTTAGGAACCATAAAGGCCTGTGTTGCTCAGACAGACACCACATACATTTGCGAGAGAATCACTGGATTACAAAATGTGTAGTTTGAACACATTTAGTGTTTTATATAGTGTTTTTATACTTATATATATATATATGTATATTATATATATATATATATATATATATATATATATATATATATATATATATATATATATATATATATAAATAAAACACTCAAAGATTTTTTGAAAGGATAGGCTTGCACAAAATTGAGGATTACGGTTGCAGTAAGGAAGCAGTGAAGGTATGTCTGATGAAAATACAAATAGTAATATTAAATAAGTTGTTAATTACCTTTACTGTGTTGTTGAAACCCTTTAGAATTACATTATTCTTTTTTTTTCATGTAAAATTTCCTATACTGATGTATTATTAATGGCATATTTATTTACCTTGAATATTTATTCATAATAACACCACCACAATTACAATGATACAAAAATCCAGGGTTTTAATTTTTCCCTTTGTCTCAGATAGATGTAAGTTATTTGAAATATAGGAGTCATTACCCGAATATAAATTCTTCAGCAGTCTTGCAGGCAATTTTAATAAAACACTGTATATGTAATTTGGGGAATAGAAATCTTGTTAAAATTAGATCTTTAATTTCATTATCTGTCTAATATAAGGCTTATGGACGTATTCTTGATTGTCTATAAATGAAACACTAAAATATTAATTTCATTTAACTTTGCTTAATTCTCTGAAGCACCATCCACATTACTGTTACTGAAGGAGTATGAAATTTACACCAGCACTGCTCTTTCTAATCTAAAAATTGACAAAGAAAAACCAATTACTCTTAATTCCCTTTAAACAACTTTAGGCAACAATTAGAGTTGCTCCATTTGAGAGAGTCCAAAGAAGACAACGCAAGAGGAAAATACCCTTCACTGTCAGATTAATTGCCACTTGATTATTGCTAGTTGTGAGTGGACGTAAAGATTGAGTAGCTTACTATGAATGTTTTTAATTAAAATGGATTTACTTTGATTTAAATTAAGTATAATACCTTGTTCAGTTGCTTATCATCTTTTACAGGCCTTTGGAGAAATTACGCATGTATTAAGGGATTTTTTTTTTCTTTTTAAATCCTTGATCACCAGTGTTAGAAAGTGAAAGTTTTTAAAAATTACTGCATCATTCATATCCTATGCTTATTTTAGATCTTATCGATGACTTTCCACATTTCAGCGAGTAAATCTGCTTTTCTGTCCTCTTCTTTGTCCACTCAGACCTACATCTTGCTTTCCATTTATTCTGTTTTCCATGAGAAAGAGCCCTTTGAATATCAGCGCGTTCAAAGACGCTGCGCCGGTCAATCCACTCAAAGTTGTTTCGGCCATCTCTAGCGTCAGTCTAATGGAGAGAGAAGGCTTTGTGCGGGTGTGAGCCGCAGCACGATGCCTAGTGCCTGCGACACTCCCCAATCCTTCTAACTGCCCTTCTGCTCTGCGGAGATAAGGCCTGAGTGGAGTGAGTACACCTGCAGTCTTTACGGCCAGCCACGGCTGATGCTATCATCCAGAGAATATTTACTTCTGGCTGTGTAATGTGAGCGGATGCTCAGTGGGTGAGCGCTTCTCCTGATGGCAAGCCACAATGTCTCTCAGGCCAAACCTTGTCATGTCTGCACTTACTGCTATGCTGCAGCTTTAATGATAGCACTTTTTGCCAAACCCAGTTGCGAGATTGCGTTAAAGATGTTTCACACTGCCGCTGCCATAGATAGCGCTTGGCTTTTTTGGTCCCATCAGGGTGCCATGGCTAAGCGATCATCCACCTACCAGTCATGTGCTGGTACGCTGGTCTACTGTATGTAACTGTGCTGGCTGCTCATTAGCAGCTAACTGTACTAGCTTCTGGAGCAGGGATTGTTGTCTTTATGTGCGAAACTAGAGCAAATACAGCTCAACAGAGTTTTCTGTTTCAGTGCCATCTCCTAGTTGGACCACAGTTCATTTAAGCTACACAGATCCCAGAGTGTCTACAACTCTTCTATTCCCTTTCAAGCCACTGTCAGGCAGGCAGCAGCGAACGCTGTATCCCTCTAACCCAATTACAGATCTGAGCGCAGCTGGGTGGCTCAGCGTGTGGTGCTTGCGCGTTCTGTGCTACATGGCCCTCAGTATACAGAACCCCACTGTTGCTGAATAATCAGAACCCTCTGTCCTCGATCCTTCCACTGATCATGTGAGGTCAAGCGTGATGCAAGATGGCCACGGTTGCCTTTTGCTGGTCTACAAGACAGATGTCAAGCGAAACGTTCATTGTGTCAGAAGAGCGATGCATGTATTGTATGTAATTGTGAGTCTGTATGCTGCTGATTGCTTGCTGCATCCGTCCCGGAATGGGTTACGTGTAAAACAATGGAATGATTCTCAAGCAGACATAAATTACGAGAGCCAAATGTGGATCGTTTTTTGTTTTCCATCACTGTATTGCTGCTAAACAATTGAGATGAGAGGAGATGAAGAGGCAGGCAGTGTATAATGGCTGTGGATGGGGAGATTGTTTTGCAGTGTTAGCAGTCAGCAGCTGTCTGCCTTATGAGGTGGATGTGGTTCTGCATATGCGTGGAAGCAGGTTGGGGCTTTACAGATGCACTGATTAAAATTCATGAAAACAAACAAACTTTGAGAGCTGTGCACACAACACAACATCTCCCAATGCCTTAATATCACAAGGAATGATAGAGTAGGTTAATGTGCTACACATGTTTTTAGAACAGATTTAATTTAGAATTTTTTAACTTTTTTCATTTATTTCTAAGTGCCATTATGTTTCTTAGTATTCAGCTTGAACCCAAAGTTTAAATCAGCTAGGTAAAAAGAATATGATAAACCATGGGTTCCTGCTGTTTGATTAAAAACAGTGCATTGTGGGACTAAATGAGGAAATCTGTTTGGTTCTCACCTTTCTGGTCTGCTGGTTAAACCCACTTATGGAAGTGGCTTGTGAGGGTGGCAGCATCAGTGTGTGTATTTAAGCTTGTGAAGTTTAAATCAAACTCTATCAATCACTCAGATCATTTGAAGATTACCTCATTTGCAGCCGAAATGGGTGCCTGCAAGGGTGTGAAAATCACAATCTTAGCTCACTTTGATTAACCATATTTGCCTCATACATGCTGTAATTACTCATATCCTTAATCTTTCTGTGATCTCATAATTACAATATTATGTGCCAGTTTCACCAACTAATGCGGCAGGGTAACTTTACAAAAAAGATTCATTTAAAGATTTATTTTTTTGCCTAACTCTGCTCAGTGAAGTTTAGTTTTGGTTTTTACAGTCGTCTGTTTTGAGATGGCTCCTCTTAAAGGGATAGTTCAGTCAGAAAATAAAATGTTGTCATTTACCAACCTTCCTACTGTTCTGAAACAGAATACAGGTTAAGAGCATTTTGTTAAACTGCAGAACACACACACACACACACACACACACACACACACACACACACACACACACTTAAGAGTGTATATTAGGATTTTACTATCTATCTATCTATCTATCTATCTATCTATCTAATCTTCTAATATATTTGCAAACACATTGCTTCTTCACTGAGCGTGAAGCATTTTTACCTTTTAAGAGTGTATATTAGGATTTTAGGGAGTGAGTCTTTAGCTAATTTTCCTCGCTACTAATGTGTTTGGAGAACATACAGGATTGGAAAATTGTTTGCACACAATTTACACTGAATAAGAAGCTGATGTAATGTCAGTGCAACATCCAATGCATGATTTAATAGCGTTTTGATTTATGTCATTTTTTTCTGGCTTTTCGCATAACAACAAATTTGCACAGGTTTCAAGACAGGTCTTAAGCCCTTGAGCATGCTTGTAGCCATTGTTGGATACATGTATGGTTTTGTATTGCAGACAGGGTCCAAAATTAACTTTTCGCCACACTTGTCAGTGGTAGGTGAATTGGGAAAATTTACTGCCCATAAATATTTCTTACCAGCCCTGAAACTATTCATTCATTCGTTCATTCATTCATTTGTTTGTTTGTTCGTTCATTCATAAGTTGGTTTGTTTGTTCGTTCGTTCGTTCATTCATTCTCTCATTCATTCATTCATTCATTCATTTTGTAGTTTTGTCACCATTCAACTTTTTTATTATATATTTTATTCTTTTTATTCTTTTTAACTATAGCTTATAAATATAACTTAGGTTTTACAGCTTGTTAGTGACACACAACAGAAGTCACAAGTCACTCCTCATGATACATTTTCTACTGTCGCAATATGTTTGTAGATGTGTAGCCATTTGTATGCCTTTAAAATAGATCACTTTTTTGCACTTTTTTCCAATTAATTTAGAAAGGGATTGTATAAAAGGTGAAGAAATGAAACAATTTAGAAACAATTGTCTTTCCTTAATCTCTGTAATTTGATTGCTTTCGCTGCTTTACACATTAGAAACTTTGTAGACCCATGGTTTGCAAAAACTCTGTATCATCAATAAAGACTGTCTGTCTCTTCCCATGGTGTTGTTGAAAGTTTGAGAAGAGAATGTTAATGGCTAACTGCTGCTGACTGATGGGTATTGGGAGAATGGTGGTGCTGAGATATGGAATTAAGAGGATGCTGACATAGAATTGCATGACGGGGCTCTGGACTGATCCAAACTCTGTCTCAGATCCGAGATGTGCCAGCACGTCTACCCCTGCCCTTCTCTGCAATTTGTCATCTGCACCGACAGGCCTTAAGTTTTTAAAATGCCGCATGATATGTATTATCTGACAGCCCATCATTTCAGCCCCACTCAGGCGCATAACATTAAATGTTGAAACTTTGCCCAGAAAATCAGAATAGACTTGCACAAACTTAAAAGCGAGAAATATATTTCCCCACTGTATTTCATGTGGTTCCAATATTATTATTTTTTACACTTTCTGTTTCCTTTTCCAAAAAAATAAAAAATTATAACCCATTTTATACTGTACATTTTCCTTAAACCAGATTTTTTTTACATATTTGTTTTTCCTTTTACAAAAAATCTGACCAACGTATACATTTTCTTTATGCAAATTTCTTTCAGTTCATTAATTATTCTTGAGCAATTTTTGTAACATTTGTAACAGTATTTAACATTTATTTTTTTATTTTTTGCTGCAAGTTAGAGCAGTGATATCTACAACCACATAGGCCAACACCTTTCAATCACCTTTTATGTTTCCCAGTCTGCCGATAGTTCTGGCCCTTTTACACTTACAAAATCCGCAAAATTGAGCACACACTCAAAGTGAAGGAGTTGAGCATGGTAATCAAAGGCGCAGGCAGTTTTATGTGCTGATGTGACATTTTCTAAAATGGCAAAACCTTATAAAACAAATGGAAGACAATTTGACAGTCTGGTAATAAGATTATTTTACCTCCCTAAATCTCTGGTCTTTGCCAATAGAACTGTAAATCACTGGCCTGAGCCTCAGAGAATGTGCACTGTATTAACCCTTATTCTAAAGCATTCAGGGGTGACCAGGGGGTTCGGGTCTCAGCTTATACATGGCTAAAGCTCCCATTTGGACAAGGTCGTCGGTCACAGTGATTTAGCCCTAATTTAGTGTTAAAAGGAGCTTGTGAAATATCCCCTCTAATTCCTCTGACACGATATAAAAATCTCATTCAAAGGCTTGCCCGATTGATATGGCATAAAGAAGCATTTTTCCCTTTCTCAGTCAATCGATGGAGAGGCAGGAGCTGACATTTGCTGAAACTAGGCTGAGAGACTCATCATACTGGACGGTTCTTTCCTTCTTTCCTTCTACATTTTAAGAGACACTTAACATCAGATTCATTAGATCCATTATGATGCTCTTATTTGAAAAAGTATTTTTTCATGGTCTGGGGTAAAAAAAAAAAAAAAAAAAAAAACTCAAAAGAAAAATACATATTGGTTAATTTCTTTGGCAGGGTTTTATAAAAAAATAATAATAATAATAAAATAAAATAAAAAACCTTGGTGAGAAGAAAATGAGAGACAAAAAGCCCATGAAAACCTTATTGCTACCCTTTTTCTTTCTAAAAGTCTGTTGTTGTTGTTTTTTTGTTTTGTTTTGTTTTTTTGTGCTGGTGTAGTATTTATTTTATCTATCATTCTAATGTTATTACTGTTAATGACATTGGGAGTAGTTTTTTTTTTATTTGCAGACATGAAAAATTCTGCATGACAAAACTGTTGTATTCTTAAGATTTTAAATAGACAACATTTACATAATAATAAAAAAAATGTCATCCTGTATTTAAAGTAATATATACACGTTCAGGTAGTTCTTTTCAAACTCTTTACACTTTTTTTTCCGGTTTCTAAGTGCCACCATCCCAAGAGCTTTGATAGTAGTCTAGAATTCTGACATCTGTGAATTCTTTTATGCTTCTATCCCCACAAGTGTACTTTGACTCTCAACAAAATGAGTTTCACACTCCAAAGTTAAAGGAGAAACTACTGTTATTGATATTTCACTTCTCTTCAGCTTTACAATATATGAAACATCATGTTAACCAGGCCTCGAAAACACACACACACACACACACAAAAATTTTTTTAAAGGAAGAATGCCACAGAGAGTATGTTGTAGACCAAGGCCGTGTGATAGGCAAGAGAAAGGGCATGCATCCAGGAGCAGATCCACAATAGGAAATCAATGCTCCTGTGAAAGCATTGCCTGAGCTGGTAAAAAGAGGTTAAATGGGCTTGCACTACAGAGAAGCAAATTCCCCTGCTGTGACCTTTGGGTTACACCATTAGTTACATACAAAAAAAGGATGGGAATTAATGGAAGCTCCCTCATTCTGTCCTTTTCTACCTGAGCAAGTTATTAATCAGACTTGACCAAAACCCTCAAACTTCAGCAAGCTTTTCAAGATCGATGTGCAGCAAAGCTTAATGCTTCTCATGGCTGCAAATGTGTTTCTTCCAGACGGCTTTAATAAGTTACATGCCAGTACTCCGACTGATTGCCTTTTTGTAGGAAAGGGAGATTCCACCTGACTTTGGTTCATTCAGTGAGCAAATTATTTCAACTAGACAGAACTTTCTGCGTCTGCATCTATGCAGTTGACAAGATATGGCTTCTCCATAACTTTATATACTGACAAAACCTCACTTCTTGTACTGTAAGTTACCCGCGATCAAACAACTTTTACTGAAACCGGCGATTATAGACATGGTGTGAAATACAATTGATTACAGCTGGAGTTTCTCATTTGCAAGTAATACACAAAGAATCTGAATTAATTAATTGAGTGATGAGATAAATAGATTCTACCAGATCTGTAAACAGTCCGCTGTACTTGCAGCAACTTGGGATAGCTTTTCTCCCCAGCCTCTCGGCAGCCATCAGATGAGCTTTTTGTTTGTGTTGTCAGGTACAGCTCCGAGGGAATGCTTCACTTTGTCAATTAGTGAGAGAAATTTTTTAATTTTGTCTTCCCACCTCAAATGTTGTCCACAAGGGAAATGTGCGGCTTTAAAGGGTGTATCTAGTACATTAATGCGAAAACCTTAATTAAGAGAACAGTAGAAACCCATTATAGGTACACTGGAATTAGCCAGTCAATCTCCAGATCTAAATTGAATTTTTTAGCGGGCAATAGTTCCCAATGAGTCTCGTCGGGAGATCCAACCATGACCTCCTGGGTTCAATTTAGGATGTGGTGAACACACATAAAGATGTACACTTATATTAGCACGATAGAGAAGTCAATTAAGAAACTGCTTCTAGAATCCAATTAAAAGTCTTTAGACAATTTCAACACCCCCAACCCCACCCCCCCCCACCAGGCACGAAACCCCTCACCTAGACACCCCACCTCCCCAACCCTTAGTAATGAAGACGGGAAGAAGCACGAGGGGGCTCTAAATGGGATTTCTAAAGGATTGTTTGTCTTTTTTATTGTCTTAAGAGCATGGAACAAGTATTATTGACTTTCGATTTAAATGAAAAGTTTCTTGTTTTACCCTTTTCCCCACATTTCTATGTGGCGTCAATACATCGTTTCAAGAAAAAAAAAAAAAAAAAACAGCTGAGTGGGGGCTATTAGATTAAGCCTGGTAATGAACAGCATAATGGACACCTTGTTAAATCTTATTGTTCTGTATTATTGTGGTCACCAGAGACAAACTCTACGGCGGGACCTGAAGAACAAAGTCCTCAATTCAATTTCCAAAAAGTATTACAAGCTGCTCCATAGCCAAGTCCACTATTTCATAATTACTGCTGGTCTCAGTAGATGTAAATGTCAGTACACTACACAGACAAGATATCTCACTTACTGGCTATGGATGACATGGCCGGGTCGTCATTATTACAATCGATCAGAGCCTGAACCAACTTAATTAGACAAGGCTGTCAAGATATCAGCTTAATTTGAGGAGCAGGTAATTTGCTCTGACAGTGTCGAGTGTTGTCCGGGGGCTTTCGAGCTGCAGAATGCAGGTGCGACAAAGGCAGCGTGTTTGGCTTTGGCTGCACTTACACAAAAAGGCCCAGCTAAAGGTGCCATGATGACACTCCGCAAACAAATCTTGCGGTGCCGTTGAGGGGGTTGTGTGATGGAGACCCGATTGAGTTAATTTGTCCGTGGATTGCCCCTGTGTAGGTTCCTGGAATCTGACCAGCATTATGAGTGGGGGATATTTAATTAGGCCATATCAAGGCATGAAAGGCTGCCTACATGTTTTGTCAGGGAGAAAATGCAAGGCATCTAAACATGGCTTATTTTCTACCATCTTGCATGGTATGTGCATCATTCAAGCTTCATTTACTATAGTAATGCTAGATTTTCCTTTTGCATTTTAATAAAAGTATATTAAAGCTGCATTTAAACTACTTATTTTGACAAAAGCAGTTACAGACAAAAAGTATTGATGTTTAATGTGTTCTTGCTTCATTTTCTTCATATTAGCACTTCTATTCTGTAAGTTATGTGGGTATGATGAAAAATGTAACAGTGTGTTAAACAGTTTATACATTTTTTATTTATTTACGTGTTTATTTATTTTTTATTATAATTATAATTTTTTTTAGTATGAGTAGCAATATCTTGGGTGGTTAGATACTGAAGAAGTTTATTAGAGTGGCATGGTAATGTTTCCTTTGTAGGAGAAAAGAACATTTAAATTTAATATTTTGACAAGAAATTTTAATTAAAGAGTGCTACATTTTATTTATTTATTTATTTTTATTGGCTTTATTGAGGGCACAAAAATAGACGCTTTTTTACAGATTTTTATTATTATTATTATTTTAAAAGAAAACAAAACCATTGCAAAATTTACAAAAAATATTTTATGCAAATAAACAATGAATTTTGAGCACTAACCTGAAATTACTATATTAACTACATACTGTAAAGGCTCAATAGTATGTATTTTCTCCATTTATTCATTATTATATTTTCTTTTTAGTAATGAGATTTATGTGCCGACAGAAAAATAAATAAAAATAAAATTAATAAACATTGCAAAATACAGGAATTTTATATATATATATATATATATATATATATATATATATATATATATATATATATATATATATATATATATATATATAAATGTTTTCAGTTTATAGTGCATGCTGGATATGTTACAGCTACAATGTAATGCTATAAGAGCTATAAACCACAAATATATTTAATATAAACACTTTTGTGGGGGATATGACATATAGCCAAAACGTTATTAATTTGGTATGAGAGAGAGAGAGAGAGAGATATATATAGAGAGAGAGAGAGAGAGAGAGAGAGAGAGAGATGTGTGTCTGAAACTAGACTGTCTGTTGTTGGAGAGAGCATTTTGAGTTAATCCATTGCTTTAAAACAAACCAGTCTCGCAGTAAAGCGATGTCAAAAAGCCCTTCTTACCTAGCAAAGCTCCAGCCACAATCTTTGAGAAGCCAGTCTGTTGAGCTTACTGATGGAAATCTCATTGCTTACTTTGCAAAATCACTGATATGTAAATATATGCAAATATTGATATAAAAGTGAAAAGGGATTCCTTAAAAAGTGGGAAAATAAACGGAATGCATGCGAAAGTACAGGCAGGGAGAAAGTGTTTGGGGTTATTTAATAACACGATGCCACCCCTCCTCTCCTCAAGCTTTGATTTGTCCGCTGAGGCAGTGAAAATACACATTACAGTATTTGATTGGAGGGAGAGGGTGCACAGTCAGATAAGATCCACCCAGAAGAGAACGGCCCAATCAATAGCGCTGGCTTTCATATGGTAATGTGTCGCTGCAGGAAGCAATAGGTGAATATATTCCCATTCGATAGCAGCCAATTTTCCATGCCATGAGACACCCCATCAAATGTATACCAGGAAGATGAAATTGTTGTTTGCATAACAAAGCAGCTTTGGTCTGTGAGAGTTTTTTAAACAAATATGTCCCTCTGTGCTTACAAAATGTAATAACAGAGAGGTAAGAGGTCAGTTTAACAGGAAAACTACCATAACATAACATTAACATAAAAACACGCTGTATATTGAGAGTCGTTAAATCTTGGGCACTGGCATCAGTAGATTTATGGCACTAGTCGTGCATAGTTATTCTGTTATTTTTTTAGATCGATGAATAATCTATTGTCTTTTAAATGCATCACATTTGTGTGGAAATGTGTACAGTGCTACGGCATAGGAACTGGATTGTAATTAATGGGTATTATAAAGCCCACAAGGGGAAGGCAGTAAGAGAGGAATGGAGTGGGGATGAAAGTGAAACCCACACTGTCAGGCTAGAGAAATGTGGTAATTTTTTATTTTTTTTTTACTTTATGCTCAGGCTGCACACTTTCAAGTCCCGTTTGTCACAATATTTTGTTAATCTTCTTTGATTCTCCCTTTCTCCCTCTGTCTCCCCAAAATAAAGAGCCAAACGAATTCCAATTAGATTGTATTAGATAATAAAGACGCTGTAGGCATCCTCAATCTACAGCATGCTTTTTTCTTATTGCACCTCATTGTATTATCAACATGGGTGCTTAAAAAAAAAAAAAAAAAAAAAAAAAACTTCCCACCACAAGGAGAGGCTGAGGAGATTGGGTGATGAATTTAATTCTGCAAGTTCAGAGAGATTTTTTAGTTTGACATGCGCAGCAGGGGTTCTTTGAGAGCTTGGCAATGTCTCCAGCACTGCAGGCTTTGAAAATCTCTCCCCACAGTCGAGCTCCTATCAAAAGCCAAGGATAATATTCCCTTCGAGGTAAAAGCATCCTGGTGAAAGAACTTCCAGACCCTTTTATTTATTCATCGTGGTTATATCTGAATATATCAGAAGGCTTTGCGATAATGCATGAAAGGGTAATCACAGGCATAGAAAGAGGGAAAGAGTGAAGATAGATTGGTGTGCTTTTTTAGGTTTCTTTAATTCAACACAATATAATTGCAGAGAGTTTTATTTGTACATTGAGCTCACTTAGTAATTTTACATGCAATCCTGTCCACCCATTTACAATTATTCATTGACACCGCTGAGAGCTAGTTGGTTTTAGCAAACAAACATAGGTTCTTGATTTTTTTTTTATTCTTCTGGACCTCAGTTTTACATTGGATATTGAGTCGTAACCAAACACAGTATAGTTTATTCTTCCAAGCTCCACAGCACTGTAAAGTAGAGCAGGATGCAGTGTGTTGCATCAACAGCAGAAGATACGAGGAGCATTTCTTCTCCCTTTAACATTTGATGAGCCTATTTATTTTTCTGTCTGAACTGTTTTATGGATTATATTTTATTGGTTTGCATTTTCTTTTATTGATTATATTGAGATTTTTTTTTTTTTTTTTTACCCCGTTGTAGGTCATAATTTATATTTGGGTCACATTATTCATATCTGGGTCACACTTCACTAGTTGAGAGCTACTGCTGTATGTAGTGTATAGTCAGTGTTCATAGATATTCTTTCAATAAGACATATCACACACTGTATGAATAATGTAATGATAACATTCAAAGCGGCTTCTTTCAGCACACAAACAAACAAGCATCAGAACCTCCAAAAAGAACAAGTTGTTTCTGTCAATATCAAGTGTACAGTCAATGAATGTTGAGTGTGATGGATTGTCCTTGTTGCCTCTAGACGGACGCAAAGTATTGACTCATTGAGTTATTTACCCACTCTGTGGTGGTTGCTATCTAAATTTGTGAGAAATATTAATTCAACTCCAAACAGATATAGATTTTAACACACCAAGTCGCAGTCATGATTTATTCAGATTGAAGATGTTATGTTTAGGGTTATTTTTTGTCATGATATTATCAGGATTTTATGAAGTAGTTCTAAAATTCACTTGTGAATTATAGAATATATACATTTTATTATTATCATTATTATTATCATTAAAACTAAACATAGGTGTGAAATCATTATTTATATACGTGTGTGTGTGCGTGAAATCATTATTTATTATATATATATATATATATATATATATATATATATATATATATATATATATATATATATATATATATATATATATATATATGATTTTATTTATTAATATTAATTTATTTTCTTTCAATAAAAGCATATGTAAAGTGTTGGCCCATAACATGTTCTGAGTTTCTTCACACATCAGTCAATTTGTGAGTCATCCTGCATGTGCTTGTGAACACACAGGCATCCAGCAGTGTTGTGTGTTATCAAACCCAGACAGCCTCCCACTCCTTTGTCATGCCTCTAACCAATTTACTTCTTTTTACTTGACACTTGTGCTAATGATGTTATATATAAGTCGTTGCTCATGAAGGGAGATTAACACCATATTTGAGCAACTGAGGAAATGACTGGGCCAGCATTCTAATAGTTGATGCAAGAGTTTGTATTAAGGTAGAATTATACTCATAAATCTCATAACATTATTAAGCCCATAGATTAGTGTAGAGCAGTCAGTATGCATAAAAAACCTTGCTATGTTCTGCTCCTGCTCGTCAGAGACTCTTATTAGTCTTAAACTGCCAGGGCTGTAATAACGCTAGATGTAATCAACTGCTTTGCCTTACAAAACTGCACGCCGGCCGCTTGAATTCTTGTGCTCCTCATTAAAGAACTTCCATCCAAACTCATAAACATTAAAAGGCTGTTACTATTTCAGAGCTCGTCCTTTAGCACTGTTGTAAAGCACCTGCAGTATTTCTTCTCCATGCCCCCCCTACCTTTGTCATTCTTGCTTTGTGCTTGGGTCTTTTGCCTTAGGGCTTTGGGACATCAGACACATTAAAAGATAAGCGGTGGCAGAAGGCGAGCAAAACAAAAGTGCACCGGCTCTCCTGCCAGTAATCGCGCTGGCCCTTTAACAAGTTCATCTCTCTGCATGAGCCCTTCGATTCAAGGAGTTTCTTACTTCTGCCCAAAGGGCAAGCCATCAATGGCAAGCATCTTGCGCTTACTCATTTACTAGTGGTGTCCCTTTCCTGCCCCTCTGTTAGCATCAAACAGTCCTCTGCTTCATCGCAGTGTTGTCTCTTGTAATGTAATGATATCAACGATATTAGAAGCCAGTTGTCAGTTTGCTGCCACTCGTTCTATCTTGTATAAAAATGGGAAGTCGTTCTCACACTTACAGAAGGTCAAATCCACAAACAAGGCTAATCGGCAAGACTTCAAACTAAGATATGTGATGCATTAAATCTTTTTTACTCTGCCTCATTATAGTGATATTGCAGCATTTCAGGCCCCGTTTAATTTCTATGCATTTTTTAAACTGTAGCATCCAGCTGGCAGTGTGAACATGAAGTTTCTTATTTCCTTTGCTTTTTACCTCCTTTTCTCAGCTGACATATGTTCAAATTAGGATGGACACAGAGAACATCAGGCATAAAGAAAGTTGTTTATGATTAAGAATCCTTCCGTTAGGTTGGGCCAATCATATTACTGCTGTTCCAAGAAATGAGGTATGTTTGTGCCAGACATGTGGTGGACATGTAGCTTGTTTCCCAGAATCCACCATAAGGTTCATGGACTGGAATGGTTCTCTTTCCCTTGGCAATTTTGATGTGAAATGATACACAGATGGAACGGTTATGAATGTTGTGACGCACATTTTAAGTGCAGAAAACAATCAGCTCCTTGAGAACGTCAGACATCAGTAAGATGTATTAAATTAATCAAAAGACAGTAAAGACATACATTGTATCTAAAGATTTTGAGTTCAAATAAATGCTGTTCTTTTAAACTTTTTATTCATTAAAGAATTTAAAATTCTTTATTTTTTAGTCTTCTTTATTATTAAAACACTGTTTACACAAATAAATTGAGCTGCACAACTGTTCAACATTAATTACATTTTAAAATATATTTAAATAAAAAAAACAATTATTTTAACAATTATTTTAAATTATAATATTGTATTGTAATCACACTTTCATCACACAAATTCTCGCTATTACCTATTAACTCTGAATTTTCCCTGAATAAACTCCTGATTCAATTTGTGAACCCTGGTATGTTTTTATTACGTTGAAATATTATTACGTATTGCTGTGTTTTTATTATATGTTGCTTCAGAATTCAAATATCCTGGGACTGTTGCTAAAAGCTAATGATCTATTGTGTTGGAAATATGCCTTACATCAAACCCAACCCTAAACCTACCCGATAGTGTTAACAAATGCAAAACTGATATAAAAATGCCTTTTGTTGATGCAACCGTGCCATTTGAACTTCCTTATATTCAGATTTGAACTGCTTTGTCGAACCATGGTTAAACGGGATTTGAACCAGAGCTCCTCGTCTCTCAAGTACGTCTCCGAGCTACCGAACAAACATACCATCTATGAAAACCAATAGATATGAAGCTGGATATGTGCGATGCTAACGTTCAAAAGCATCAGTTTTCAAATCTCACATCATATTAATATTGTTTTGAAGTCATAACATGATTTTCTTCAAGTAACTGGGTGAAACTTACACTTTATTAATCAAAACTCTGTAAATTTGTGTGAAAAGAAATAAAATGTGTCAGAGTTTTACTGCCTCTAGTATTCATTTATTTAAGAAACTGCAGTGATATATACTTATGGGTACATATTTCCTGTCTCGCTAAAAAGTGCACCCATGTACATTTATGCCATGAGACCAGGTAGTATTTATGTTTGTATTTACTTACGACTAAATCTACAGTCTCAAATCTATAAAAAGGCAGACTGAACAGAATGTATTAAGAGAAACAACGAAAAAATAATAATACATGCACTACCATTAAAACATTTGGTCTCTTCCTTCCTTCCCTTTCTAGAAGTCTCACCAAGGCTACATTTACTTGATCAAAAATATAGTAAAAACAGGGTAACATTTCAGCTGGGACCAGTTGTCACTATTAACTACTTGCTTATCAGAATGATTATTACTAGCATATTGGCTGTTTATAAGTATTTATAAAGCACATATTCATGCCTTATTTTGCATGACCGTATTTTACATCCCTTAATCCAATCCCATACCTATACTTCACACCTACCTTACTTATTAATAGGCAGCAAACCAGTGTTTTAGCACCGCTCAGTGGACATTTCTCTTTGAAACTGAGGTGAAACGTGCAGTAAGTTACGTAAAAATGGTGTTGCATAAAAAGTGCACAGAGGTACGTATTTTTATGAGACCAGGTTGCATTAACAACACAAATGCATACTACCATTCGATATACATTTTATGTATGGTGTATATCATCATTTTGTCTGTATACTGTGCATGCTAGATTTCTCATGTTTGCATTCACTATAGACTGTATTTATACATACCTACATTACAAACCTACACATCTATTTTTGTGCGACACTGAAGTGTATAGTCACATTATTACAAACCTACACATCTATTTATGTGCGACGCTGAAGTGTATAGTCACATTATTACAAACCTACACATCTATTTATGTGCGACGCTGAAGTGTATAGTCACATTATTACAAACCTACACATTTATTTATGTGCGACACTGAAGTGTATAGTCACATTATTACAAACCTACACATCTATTTATGTGCGACAGGAAGGGTATAGTCACATTATTATAGTTTATTTGTACCAGGCCATCTTGTTCAAATCACATATTTATTGGAAAAGGGACCTGGATATGCTGGAATAATAAACTTTAATGACTTGCTGCATTGTCTATTTATGCAACGGTTGGATGTGTGTCAGCTTCAGGTGAAGTGTTCATAAAAAGAAAAGAAAAAGAGTAATAAAAACACTAAACGCCATGTTGAGCTGTGCCGTACATCTGAGGAAGTGTCATTTGCATGATAATATGCAGCAAGTCATACTGTAGATTTAGACTGTTGTGCTATGCCTGACTTTAGGTCAGAAACAAATTGCCTCTTTTATCCAATAATCTCAGGCTGGATGTGGTTTGATGATATTTGTTCTCTCTCCATGTGTCTGTCTGTCACCGTGATGTGCTTGAGCAGTTCTGGGAGCAGTTTGTGCACTAGGTGCAGCAGAAGGTGTCTAGCCAGATCCTCGTATGAATGTGGCTGGGATGCTGATATACATCAGAAGCTGAAAAGAAGAGAGGGCCTGTGTGGATGATAAGGTGGAGCAATGGCAGCCTGCGGCAGGGTCATCTGCCCCCTCCCATCTCTCTAGCCACTACGTGCCAGAATAGTTTGAGGAGAAGTGGTCCACTGATTTTCCTCCATTCCGGCATATGTACCGGTTTTTCAGCTGCCAGCTGCAAGCAGAGAGCTTGCCCTTCCGTCCGGCGGAGATAGACTTTAGCCAACTGGCCTCTCTCTGCCACTCTGAGATCTTTTGACTCTCCACTTGACACTCCTCAAGTGAGCTCAACTTTGTCAAAACGTGCTAAAAAAGTGTCAGTGCAGCATGCATGTGTATTTATAGGGGAGTCCAGAGCTGGTTGTCACACTTTTTAATTGAGCAAATATTTTTCAGGGTAGTTTTATTATCATAATTTTTTAATATATTATTATTATTAATATTATTATTATTATTATAATACATTTATGTATAGTCACATTTTAAAGTCACTAATAATATTTTAAAGTGAATAATAATAATACTACTTTTATCTATTGTTACATCTTAAAGTTAGATAGATTGATAGATTTTAATAAATGTGTTTTAATGAAAAAAGATTAACTGTTCAATGAACTATAATATAACAATTTATTATACTGTGTAATTTATTATACATAATTATGTAATTGAACTTTGTGAAATTTGAAAATCTACAAATCATTGTTATATATGATACAGGCATCCATCTACCTATGCATATAGGTAAATCTTTCTTTAATTGAAATAAATGTTAACGCAATAAAGCATAATAAAATAATAAAGATGAATGTTAACTATGTAGCCATTCAAAAACTACAACAACAACGAAAACTAATAAACAATGACAAAAACTAAATTAATAAAACTTTAACTAACACTAGCATCAAAGCAGAAAATATACAAATAAAATGTAAATAAAATATTAACAGTAACTGTAAGTGTATTGCAGTGATACTAAAATAACAAAGGATATAGGTTTGATGGATTTTAATGAAAATGTAATATAATGAATAAATACACTGCAATTATAAATCTATAATAAAATGTATAATAAAGATTTATATAATAATAAATCTTTCAATAAACGATATATACAGCCATCAGACCTGTGGTAGATCCCCTTTTAATGGCTCTTAAATAATGTTTTGAAGTGTTTTCTGTAAAGGAAAACAGAGTACCAGTTAATCTGTCTCAGTTCATGGCCAATTCTCTGTTTTGATTTAGACCAGTGAAGCTGTTGGGATGTGTGATATATTGGCAGTAGTAAAGCTGATATGCAGGCCTTTGTTACAGCAGGCAAGGGAGTACAGTTTTTGCTTTTGCCCACCAATAAAATACATCAGAGATCAAAGGTCTCAGACTTTATAGGGAACCTAGTCATGCTGTTAGGCCTGGTGAAGTATACTTAAGGGTATGTGCTTACACACCCAGAGGCCAGAAGGGCTATTAAGGTGGCAGCATTTCACAGTCATTTGGAAGTCTGGAGACTGGGTGCTACGTAACGCAGGGAAAATGCACACACCCAAACACTCCCGTCAGTTTTTCCTCTCTCTATTTCTCACTTATCCTTCTTGTGTCTGGTCATTTTATGAAACCTACATAGGCCAGTCCTCAAAGGGTCAATGGAGGTGCTGACAAGAAACAGCAAACACAAAGACAACACCTTACTGGATAAATCAAACACCTCAGCTCTTCCCACAGCAACATTGATCTCCTCACTCGATAAGATGAAAATGAAGGATTATGCCTAGACTTGTTTTTAGGACATTGTCTCTTTTTAATATATACTGTACATCCTACTTGTATATACATTTGTCAAAGTGATCATTTCTCAATTTGGAATTTCACATTAAACAATAATATTATTTATTCAGTTATTTATTTGTCATCATTATTTAATTTCTATAAAATAAGCTATTACAAAATCTGTCTCAGATCTTGATGATGACTACATATAGTGTTTTTATAGTGTACTTTTTCAAACATTTTAAAAGAACCACTAATTGCCTTTTACTTTTAGCATGCTGGCATAGTATGCAGCATTAAACATTTTATTGAAATAAATGAATCAAATCTGACCCCAAAACAATTAACATTTACTTAGATATAATGCATTTCAAACTGTTACTAATTTTATATGTAATCTTTTTGTAAATTATTATAAATTATAGAGTATTATATGCAAAAAGTGTGGCTATACAGTATAAAATAAATAATATACTAAAATAACTTTATTCAAATTTAATTATTTAGGGGAAAAAATCCCTTACTTTCCCCCCAGATTGATTAGAACCATTGTATCCTAATAATATTTTATTTTATTTTATTTTATTTTATTTTATTTTATTTTTATTTTTAAGTTTTTTTCAAGAATAACAAATGGTTGCTTTGCAATTACTAAATCAACAATACTAATACTAGCTCTGCATTGTGGCATTTCTTATCTGAACTAAGCCTAGAAACACCACTGATGGATGGGTGTTTGCCATAGATTTGTTGAAGGGTGGATGACTCAGGGAACAGCGTTAGAAGAACCATTAGCCTACAAGTTGGGGATTCATTTTCTGTTGTCGTCGGTCAGATAAATGATTGTGCGTCTCAGGTGATGAGTGGAGTGTGTTTTAGAGCAGCGGCGCATCACTAGTGAAGAAATGTCAATCACCCCACTTCATTAGTTTGTCACATTAAGCCAGACTGATGGCGATGGGCGTTTGTTCGTGTACGAGCGAGTAGATTTGCATGAGTGAGAGAAAATGACTGCTTTCAAATGGCATGTTTGTCATCGTGCTGTCATCACTGGACACACTTTCGATACAAGTGCTTCCCTGAACACAGCACCCTTCACCACAACATGATGAAAAGACCTTTCAAATCCTATGAGGGGTTAGGACATTTTTGATAACTTTTGCTTCATCCATGAAATATATTCACTTGTTTTCAATTACTTTAATTTTGTATTAGTGGTCGACTAGTATGGATTTATTTTATTGCTTGATGCTGATACTAATATCTAGAGAAATAGGGTGGCCAATTGACAGCATACTGTTAATATATAAAAATACAAATTAACTAAATATGTAAAGAAAAATGTCAATAAAAATTTATACACTTATTTAATAATAGCAAATTAAAGTGCTGAACTAAAATATGATGAATTTATTCATTGACCTTGCTTAATGTTTATTGAATTTTTGCACCAAGACAGATACAGTTCTGAATATTATGTTCTAGGTCTATGTTCCTATTTGACATATCGACTAAATGAGTGTAAAAGAGCTCCCCACAAAATCATCCTCATATTCGGGAAAGATCCCTGGCTCCATCTCCTAGGAAACAAGGAAGGATCTTGTAATTGCTTTCCATTTTGGAGAGGAAGGAAAGGACTCCCTTATACTTTTGTAAATTGAATCGGCACAGATGAGCAGCCGAGGTTACTATTTCTCTATCTTTCAGGTAATTTACCAAATTACTCAAGCCACTTTCTCCAGAAGATCAAGACAATGGCATTCCCCCATCTTTCACGTCCTTGGGAACGTAATGCATTCTTTTTCACTGAATAGAGTAAAAAAAAAGAAAAGAAAAAAAAGAGGAGCAAGAGGCTTTTGCCACACAGCGTCATAGCCACCTTTTCAAAATTGACATTTTGCAAAGTACTTTTCTACATCGTCTACATAAGTCTAAGCTATAATTTTGTGAGTTTTCATGTTCATACATTTTATAAAAGGAGATCGGAGAAGGAAATGTTGCTGTCCAACTTAACCCTAGAATTCATCTGGTTGTAGTGGAAGACCTGTTAAATGGAATGAGTTTATTGACTATTTTACATCGTGGCTGGTGGAATTGTGTGAAATGTGTTTGTGATTATCATATGGTTTTATTTATTTGCCAGTTGTCAGAATCCTAAGATTAGTTGAGGATATTGTCATTTTGTGGTGTATATTTGCACGCATGTACCACTCAAAGAAAATTCTGTAAAAATATGGCCTGTTAATATGAAGTATTTTCCACATTGATTTTTTTTTACAGGTGTTTTATTCGTATTTTGAATTATGCATTGCATTGTGTTGTGTTTTAAGGATGAAGGAAATGTCCATAAACGTAATGAAATCTTCTGCCCTTTTTCTCCCCTAAATGAGGAATACTACTGATGTCTCTTTGAATTTTTCCCTTCTAATATTTAACCATTGACTATAGCCATTTAACATTAGAATACAATTGAGAGCTGACAATTTTAACATTTATTAGACTTTAAAAAATAACAACTAATTTAAGTGAACTTACAATCTTCACATAAGCCCATTATTATAAATGTCATGTTACAGAAATGTACAGAAATATAATAACGTTATCAATCACTAAATTCTAAATTAATTAGATGAATCCTTAAAGTTCCAAAGTATGCTACAAAAGTACAAATGCTGGAAAAAACGAAAAGAACACACTACAACCACAGAATAAACACAAAAAAAAAAGAAAAAGAAAAAAAAAACATCTCATCCGACCGCAGTTCATTTGCATTGTACCTTTTCTGTGCTCGTTTGACTAGTGCCTGTCGCTGAGATGAAGTTGGAGTGCGCGTCTGAAAAGTCTCCTGTTTGAAGTGATCATAATGACGTTCTACGTTTAAATAAATACAATTCTTGTCAAGAAAGAGAGACAGAAGCAGCAGTTGTGAGTGGGTTGGCCAACCCTAGCTCCACCCCTGCGTTAACTGTGTTAAATATTTTTAACGCTGTTTAACTGTATTAACGTGCTAATTTTGACAGCACTAGTTTTAATATGAAGCTATAATAACCTCTGATTAACCTAACCTTTCTCCTGCATTTATTTATTTATCTGTCTGTTTTCAGTGAGAATGTTCTGAATTCCTGGAAATTTGTCCCCATATTATAGTTACAAAAATCCTCCCACACACTTTTGGCCTCTGTATATTTCTCTCTTCCAAGAGCTTTCTCCTAGTTTCTTATTGCATGGGAAGCAGCATCCTGTTCTGATCCTTTTTTGTGCCCATTTTAATTGATTGGCTCTATCCCCCACCTCCACACCCCCCACACCCTTTTGCCTATCTATCAGAAATTCATCTCTAAATTCAGAAAGTGCTGTGAGTGCAAATCTGGCTGCAGTTTTGGTGATATACTTAAAGTGCTCCGAAAGCAGATATTCAAGTGATGATGAAGGTAAGACAGGGACATCTGATTCCAATTTCATAATAATAACTAGCAAAAAATCTGCTTAGAAAACTTTCTTTCTTTCTTTCTTTCTTTCTTTCTTTCCCCGAAACATATACGTGGATGTAAAATGAGTTGCCACAACACCATGCCATTAGATTTTGTCTGATTTCAAGCGCAATCAGTGCAAGATGGGGCAATCCTTTGAGAATCCACATCATACATGGAGTCTCCCAACTGCTTGCTTCATGGTGATGCTTTGTATTGCAGTTTTTCGCCCCTCTTACAGTCTTCTCTTTCATTCTGACCCACCTAAAGTGCCATTTGACCATGATTTTTTTTTTCTTTCTTTTGTCTCTGGGGTAGGTTTCATTGAAGGTGTTCCACTGAAGAAATTAATTTGTCGTAATCTCATCCCCCACCCACCCCGTTGGAGACCCCCATCACCCCCACCCCTTTGCGGTTTGCTTTGTGCGGCAGTGCAGACAAAAGCACTGTCATGCAGCACAAAGATTTAGAGAGATGGACCAAATGTAACGCAAATGGGGCTAAGGGCCTTAACCATGCCTGTCATATAGATAGCGGACTGGAACAAGAAGACGAGGACAGGTTCACAATTACTAAACACACACACAAACCTGTGAATGAGACCCATTTAATGTCATCATCACAATTCAGTTCAAAGCCACAAAGTAATGAAGAAACAGCCACTGTTGGTTGGTTTGTGTTTGTGCGGTGTAAATCACAAGCTGCCTGTTGCCATGGTAATTCATAAAGCCCAGACTAGTATGAAGGTGATTGCAGTATTGAAAACACAAGAAATATGAAATACAGAATTACTTGTGTAAGTGCAATGTATGCATCAGTTTTGCATTGCTTTTTTAAATTAATTTTCATTTTTTATTTTATTTTATTTTTATTTTTTAGGAACTCTGTGTATTAGAGGTTACATTTATAACATATTTATATTGGTTAAATTTTATGCAGTTTAAAATTCTAGCTTTTGTATTTGTGTTTGTTGCTAAAGTACAATATTGCATGCATGTCTTTATGAAGAATTGTATATCAATTGTTATATTCTCAAAATGTACAGTATACAGTAAAACAGTGTTTTTCAGTGTGTAAACATACAGTAGAGTTTACAATAGTCATAAAATGTATAATTAATTATTATTATTTATACATGTTGTACAGTAATATTGTTGTACAAAAGCAATACATTTATACTGGATGTTTACATATTAATGTTGTAAATTATTATTATTAGTAGTAGTTGTAGTATTCATCACTTTATATAAACTCACATGGTTGCTCTAAATTTTGATATTTTACAAATAATTATGTATTTTCTTTACTATATACACAGCATATTCATGAACCCACTCTCACCCATACTGTCAGGGTGATCTTACAGTATTGAAACGAGAGATAGAAACCCTCATGAAGACATAACATAACAGAACATAACCCTGTATAAAGATATGACATAACATATCACTTTATGTTAAAGTTTTGAAAGGTCAAAGCTGAAAGGCTTTCGCTAGATATGAATTGGATATGTTTTGGAGAGTTTATTAAAATATGTCAAAAGAATTAGATTAAATGTACAGAGCCATGCACTGGGAGGAGGAGAGGGGCTGAGAAAAATCATCAGTGCTTATGAGAATCGACAAGACTTTCAACCCTGTTTCAATTTCAGTGTAGCAGCAGGCATTTCTATTTAATACAGATTGTCTTCCAGAATGTGTGAAATGACCTCTTATTTGAAAAAAAGGGGGGGGGGGGGGGGGGGATGTTGCACTAAGCTCTGCGTCTCAGTACAGAGAAATCTTGGGCAGATGCTCAGCAGTTGTTATTTCTAGCAGTGTTATATTGAAATGGGATATTTTACATGACACAGCCCTCCTTTGTTTCTCCTGAAGAGGATTGTTAGATTTGTGCTCTGGACTACGTTAACAGAATCACTATTTATTTATTTATTTATTTATTTATTTATTTATTTATTTTACCCCTTTGGCTTTATAGAAAAGCTGGGGTTTATACTGTAAACCTTATATTACATTTATAGCTTAAGATGCATTTTTGGTGTCCAGAATCCCCAAACAGCAGTAAAACAAAGTAAAATTGCTGACATTTTTGTCATTTTGTCCTTTTCTGCTCGGTCTTGCTAGTATATTTGTGGAATTTGATCTGGTGAGACTTTTGGTACAATAAGCAGTGATAAATTATTTATCAGCTTGGCAACGTGTCTCCCCTCCTATGTTCCGCCACATCTTTTGATCGCAATGAGCTACTTTGAGAGGTCTAACATACTCGGCTTCAATCAGCAGGGAGGTGTGGCGGCTCAGATAAGCCCATCCAGCTCCTTTCCATTCTGCATGGTCAGGCCATTTCACTTGGCGCTCCGTCAGCTGACACAAATCACACCTCAGGCACTGTTTGAGATACTGATTTATTGTTGACCTTTAGTTTTTAAATGTCTCCATTCTCTTTCGAAAGCGCGCAGATGCGTCGACCACCACAGTTACCAATAACAAACTGCGTGAGATATGTCACGTTTAATTCACCATCGCATGTGATGAATTGTGTACCAGGGTGGGGATGTTGTTATCAGATTGCAGCTTGTTAAACATTTGATTAGGCATAGCAGCTACTGCCGCATATAAGCTGGATTCGCTCGCAGTCATCTGGATGTGTACAGGCTGAAGCGTGCTCGTGACAGATGTGGCCTCTGTTCCTGATCGGATGTCTCAGCCGCGCAATGTCTGAAAGATGGCTGTCGGAAAAACTGCCAGATTATCGTCTTGAAGGTGTTGGAAACCTCTGTGAGGGTGTTTAAAAAGGCAATCCTAATCACCAAAGCCCCAAATTCAATTATTCCAGATGGAAGACATTTTGCAATCTCTAATGGCTCAAATTGACTTTTGGGCAATTTCCTCAGTGGACGGTGGCGTGCTGTGGCATTAAACCAAAGGCTTAGGTCCACTGTATACTGTTTTTGTCTTTTTTTTTTTTTTTTTTTTTTTTTTTTTCTAGCACCAGTGGAAAGGCCCATACGATGCTCTCATCCTCATATGACGTTCCCCATTGAGAATGTATCTGTTCTAGCACACACTCCATATATTTTTAAACACAGTCTTACCTGAAGACTTTCATAACACATTCGTTTTTCTGTACCTCAGAGACATGACTTGTACACTCTCTTTTTTTCTTTATGCAAGCATTAAAACGAGGTTTCCTCTCCAGCAATCATTGATATGCATGGACTGACCTTCCTAACTCTGGGCATGTGATTTGCACATTCCCCAAAGACAGAGTCCCAAACCTGTCCTTCAAAGATGACATTTACGTCACACGTATTCAGAGCTCTGGCTCCACTTGTATTGTTCTCTCCTGTTTCTTCACTGTGTGTGCTTTGTGTGTCTTTATCTCTCTATCAGAATGTAACTATGACTGTCATATTATATAACTATTAGGGCTGTCAATTTATTCTTATTTTGTACTATTAATATAATTAACAGAGAAACACACACACACACACACACACACACCCAATTAAGTTAACACACATTTTCTAACAAGCCCTGAACCCATTTAGATTTTTTGTACTATACGTCGATTCAAAAACACTTTTTGTAATGTATTTTTAATGGTTTTGTTTGCTATAATAACGTAACATATTCCTTAAATATATAATATGCACCAAAAAATAATCAAAAAAAAATAATTAAAACAAGTACCAATACAAAAAAATAAAATTATCATTATAAAAATAAGAATTAAATCAAGTACCAATCCAAAAGAATACAAGTGTCAGTTTTAAAAACATGATACTGTTGCTCTTTGTTTAAAGGGATAGTTCACCCCAAAATTAATTTATTTTTATAATTTACTCACCTTCATGTCATTCCAAACCTTTTTCACAGAAGAGAAAGTCATACAGATTTGAATTTGCATGGTGGTGAGTAAATTATAACAAAATTTTCATTTTTGGGTGCACTATCCCTTTAAGACCTAACAAGCTGTCGGATTCAACTTTAAATCATCTGGAGAGGAGATTTTCAAATATCGTTTTTTTTATTTTTCTTCATGGAACTGTTACGGCGAATTCCTAAACACTGTATTTTCTTTTCTGTTTTTAATACTCTCTGTTCACCCAGACAAAACAAACATAATCTTTAAAATGCCTTAAGATGAAAAACTGAGCATTTCTCTTTCCTAATGGGATCTGCTGAACCCTCTCTTGTGATTGTGAGTCTTGAATGCGTATGTGTGGTCTGTATTTTCAGCAGAGCAAGCCCGCTGTTGCCAGTTTCCAGCTAAAGTTTCTGTGTAGGTGTGCATCTGGCAGTCTGCATTACCTTGAGGATTCACCATCACTGAGATTTAATCTACATATCCGCCCTCACTTTAGAGAAAGGTTCATGAGAAGTTCACGAGTGCACAATTTCCTCTACCTTCATCCCTTAACCCCCCACTTCATTTGCAGGGTGAAAGGCTTGTGCTCTAAGTTGTGAGTACATGTTGTCTCATGTCATATTTATATTGCTTTTTGTAGAAATGCCATTTTGAGTTAAGAACAGCTCAGATGTGCTTGGACTGGGAAGTTCGGGTAGACACTGAACCCCTGATGCCCTCTGGTCTCTCAGAGTACGAACAATGACAGAACTCCAGAGACTATAACAGCTCCTCAGGAGCTGCCATCTTGGACGGGTGTGAAAATCGAATAGTGGAGTGCTGTGCCTTGCAGGGCTGTGTGTGTGAGTGTGTGCCTAGTGTTTGCACGTCTGTTTGTTTGCATACCCGCTGTACTCCTGTGACCGAGATGAAGCAACAGCTTGTCATCTTTCTGTCACGGAGCAGAGCTTTTTTTGGCCGGAATAAAAAGCAGGACTTGGTGGGACGTCTAGGCACTGCCACCAGTAGACAGGCAAACGGAGCGGCGGTTTGTGAGCATTCTGCATGTTGTGGGCTTGCATTGAGAGCAGGAATAATGGGACGGTAGGTGGGCGTTGGGCACTTGAACTCCCATGGTGTCTGGGTTGTATGTGGCGCTCCGTTAAACCCATTAAAAGGGCGATGATGACCAGCTTTGCTGCTGCCTGTGCTCTTAACAACAGAGCCTCGCTTCAACATTTTTCAGCTCATTATCAGCGATTCCTTCACTTACTTTATGCAAAATAAGCCCTTGTGTCAAAGAGCAAGAGAAATAGGAATTGAGTTTTGAATTCTCTGTTAAAGCGATCCTTTGAATTTCCTTTTTGAAATATCTACATTGTACCCTATTGCTTCTGAATGAATCCTTCTAACTTTTCCGCAGTGAGCCGTTGGGTCAGAAAAGATAATTTAACCTCTAACCTGAGTAACTGTGAGGAGCGCAGTAGTTATGAGCTATTTTGATGGATAATGTAAAGTTTTCAAGATGACATTTTGTATGGCCATAGTGATTAGCACTCAAATTTGAGGTGTTTTGTTAATTTTTTGTGTGGAGTGACCATTGGGTAAGTTACTCTAAAAAAAGTAATTAATTACTAGTTACTAATTACATCTTCAACAGTGTAATTGGATTACTGTGCAAATTACTCTCTCCAAAAAATATCTAATTACTTATTACTAATTACTTTCAAGTAACTACATAAACTATTCTGGTCACACTTTAGATTAGGTCCAATTCTCACTATTAACTAACAATTAACTATGACTTTTGGCTCAAAAAAAAATCCTAATTACTGCTTATTAATACTTAGTAAAGTAGTTGTTAAGTTTAAGAATTGGGTAGGATTAAGGATTTAGAATAATGTCTTGCAAAATAAGACATTAATATGTGCTTTTTAAGTAAAAACAAAGAGCCAATATAACAGTAATATTCATGCTAATAACCAACAAGTTAATAGTGAGAATTGAATACTAAAGTGTTACCAGTATTCTTATTAATTCACCAAAATATTTTAAGTGAGAAGGGTACATAAAAAGCATGCATTTTGAGGTTAGACTTTAATCTTTCGATGTTTAATACACTATTGTATTGTATTATATATATATATATATATATATAGATATATATATATAATGTTCTACAGAAAAAACAAGAGTAATCTCCTACTTTACTTTTCCAAGAAGTAACTGTAATTAAATTAAAGAAAAAAAAAACAAGAGTAATCTCTTACTTTACTTTTCCAAGGGAAAAGTAATTAAAGTACAGTAACTAACTAATTACTTAATTAATTACACCCAACTCTGGGAGTGACCATAAAGCTTCCAAAATAATAAAAAATCACAATAAAACGTTTCCAATTAGTTGTTTCTAAAGAAAACCTGAGAGGTGCTTGCCCATGTAAAACTCGCCACTGCAGTGGTTGTTAGCGAATTGGTATGCGGTTGCTAGGGTGTTCAGGCTGATTGCAAGGGAATGGCTATTGTGATCTGGGTGGTTACTTAGTGATTATTTTGGGGTTATCATAATTTCTAATATTCTCTTCGTACATTATGATTCAAGATCCTCTTTCAGTGTATGCCTGTGGTGTTTTTTATTTATTTATTTTTTTATTTATTTTTGGCATGTTCTATCATTTGTATGGTAAAAATTATCTAGTAGTTTATGAAAGTAACTTTTCTGTGTTTGTCATGTTAAGAATTCCACTCATTTACAATTTCAATTTGTTTATAAAAATAAATGGGTTTTTACCCAGGACCTTATAATAACTTATTTTGTTTGCAATACAGTAGTAGTACTTCAATGGTTATTTACTATAGTTGTATTTCTTAGTTATTATTTAAAAATAAATATTTATTTAAAACATCTTGCAGTAAATAATCAGAGCAAATATATAGCAGGATTTTCAAATAATGACAAAATGATTTGGATTTCATTAAATTGATGACAATCAACACAGGGTGTGAATTTTCAAATCCTACCTTTGTGTATATTAATCATGTTATCGTTATTAATATACACAATCCACCACCAGCCCAAACACATGCCACCCCCACTTTAGTCACCACCACTTTTTAGGAGACAAAGTGCATTATGACACATGAAAAGGGGAAAACAAACAAACAAAAAAATATATGTTAGCGGATGCTTGAATGATTAAGCTACTGTATATTTATGTCAACCCGAAAAACAGTCAAAGAATTTAAAGATAAATTTCCCATAAAAGCATGTGTATCAAGCCTTTAGTACACCCATAGGAATAATTTCTTTACTTCCAGCTGATAGAAATGCTGCACATGACGGGCCCTTAGTTATTATAGGATGCTTTGATCTTCAGCACAAGGTTTAGCTCAGTCTGGGTCTGCAAGGGGTCCAACCCTCATCATTCAAATGTCTATCTTTATTCTACGATGTACTGCCCACGTGAACGTCATTGAAGGCCACTCAATTTTTGTCTCTGATGTACATTCTTTTTTGACATTTGAGTCAATTAATTGAGTATGAGGCTCTGTATGGGGCAATGACTCTTCAGTGGTAGCACTTGACATTTTCCTGGAGATGGCTCACATTTCATGTTGCCCAGGACTTGGAATTCTCTTTCATTCTCAATTATTATTATTAAATTTTTTTTTTTCTTTTTCTTTACACTCAGCCGTATGTATGTTGCATCTCCTATAGCCTTCAATGCCTGGACAAAGACCATTTTCCATGTGTTTTCTCATAATGTTTATTTGAAAAATGAGAAACAACAGCATGCATTAATGAGCCTTCAACCTCACAACTCTTGCTTGCTGCATATTATCAGCAGACATCTTCACCTTCATCACGTTTTCACCCTGTTTCTACCACCCGAACCACATGTCTGACCTGAAATGCTCTTTGGAGAACTTTGGCTCGCTGTGTAAGTACCCATGATGTCACATGTCAGCCCAGCACCACCACTAGCATATGCAGAGATGCAGCTGCTTGAATAGAAGGTTAGCAATTAGGAGCAAATGGTGAAGCACTTTAATGGGAATCTGCATTAAACGCTGACAAAAACTGCAGTAATTGGGGGTAATTAGTTCAATGAAATTTGGATCAATAAATATCGCACAGATTTGAATGCAGTGCTCCAAGAGCAGATGGTATGCCCAGGCATGCACACGGTGCAGCTGGGTGTTGAAGCTGCAACCTTTGCTTGCGCTCAAGGAGCCGTATATTTAGCGTGCAAAGTGATGAGCTTCTTGCTTTACAAAGGAACAAAGGAATTAATCGGTGGGACCTGATTTACTTCCACCTGTAGTAAAATTAACACATTAACGGAGGCATAATTTAATCAGATTGGCAAATAAAAAACAAACAAGTAAAACCATTCGACTTCAAGAATGTAGTTAGCTGCCTCAAAACCTCCCACTGCGAAAATGATTCAGAAGAGCCTTCTTTGCTCGACAAGTTAATAATATATTGCAATTTGTTAATTAAGGGCAAAATGCATGGGAGTTTGGGTGTTTTCCCAACACAAGTTAATCATTGAAATGAACAGAGAGAGGCCTCACGCTCGTTTGCGCCAGCCATAATGAAATAAAGGAGGCCTGCTGTTTGATGGGCTGTTTTGGGAGAGCGAGCCGTGTCTGTGCCGAAAGAAGAAATCAATAGCTGGTTGGGCGGTGATGCCCTGACTTCTCTGTCAAGCGCTCCACACGCTGTATCCTTTCACGTGAGCTGGGTTTCCACTCTACATCTCCCATCTGTTTTGGGTGGTGATAATATTTCTTTTTCTAGCATCTGAATGTGTCCTCCGGTGTCATGGACACCAGAGCGATTTGGGAGAGCTGGCCACATTATAGCAGCATATCTCACTAACAGGGAAAGGCATGGAGGATTCAGACTTATTATAGATAGTGAACGTTCATTTTTCACTTCTTTCGTAAGGTCCATCTCTTTCTTCTGTTACACAGAGGGTGCGAGAGAGAGATTTTCAAAGTGGGAGTGATGCGAGGCCCATGCTGGGTTAGCCAGCAGGAGGCGGTCTCTGAGCTCGCAGCCAGTGAGAACTGATAAACACTTCTCAAAGACTGTTTTTGTCCAGACCAAACTTTTGAGTTTCAGGAATAAGAGAAAGGGAGAGAGCAAATGACAGAAGAAAGAGAAAATGTCTTCTGTGTAAAAGAAAGCACTAATGACAGTCAGCCGAGTGAGTGCTCATGAGTATTTATAGTGAAAAACAACGTGATGCCACATCGCATTTTGACGTGTTTTCTCAATGGCCCGATGAAAAACAGTACAAGTAAAGAAACAATTTAGATAGTGGTTCCGCAGTTTGCTTTTAGCCTGTGCTACATTCCTGCTGACAGATTTGAAATTTTAAAGATTAAAATTTCTTAAAAACCTTGATTTGATTATCAATTTTATTGAACTAATTAAGTGTATTTGTTTTTGAGCTAGATTTTTGATAAAATAAGACTTTTATATGGTAACACTGAACTACAGTCTGTCTAATTTTACTTTAAATGCTATATAATGCATGATTTTTAGTCAGTAATGACCTACATTTCGGTTTGTCTGTCATGCGAAGTGCATGTCATTAGAGGACTTCAGTTATACATTAGAATTCCATTTTTTTTTTTTTTTTTTTTGTGGTATCTTATGCTCATTAAGTGTGCATTTATTTGATTAAAATGCAGTAAAAACAATAATGTTATGCAATAATATTGCAATTTTTTAATTACTGTTTTGTATTTTAATATATTTGAAGGATCAAAAAAGAATCAAAAAGGGTTCAAAAGAATAGCATTTATTTTAAATATAAATCTTTTGTAACATGAATCATTTATAAATCTGCCATTTTGTGAAAAAATAAAAAGCACAACATTCCTCAACATTTCTTCTCTTGTGGTCTATGGAAGGAAGTTATACTTGTCCAGAATTTTGGCTGATACTGATAATTATTTCCATGTTATAGCAGATAAATAGCTGATAAATAGGCAATATTTAATTTCTATATTATTTTGTCTAAATAATATTTGAAAACAACACCTACAACAACAACAACAACAACAAAAAATAGACATAAAATATACATTGTAGAATAAAAAATAAAATTATAATAAAAAAAAAAAATAAAACATAAAAAAAAAAAGATATCTGTTTTAATATTTGCTAAAAAAAATATGAAATAATTAAGAATTATAAACTTATGAAATAAGTAATATATCACAACTAGATAATTAAATTATTACTATTTTTTAAAGATTAGTTTTTTATTTGAATTTTTAATCCTTCAGTTTCATTTTTTTTTCTTTTCTTTTCTTTCTCCACAGCTCTATTTGTACTCCTGGATTCTTCCTTGACCATCTGACCTATCGGCGCTCTCCCTTCATCAGAGACTATGCTAGGCTTTTTTGTACTTGTGGCTTTGCCTTGTAGCAGGGCCAGTAGGCAGACCCTCTGTTCACACTCTCCCCTTCTTTCTCCTTTTAAATGAGACACCTGACCTAGTCCATGTCCCCTAGTGGAGAGAGAGCATGTGCCGACCTCAGAGAATCACTAAAGTGCCTGACACTTCATCTGCAGAAGTGTCAGGTGCTTTTATTCAAAGTGTCCTGCTTTTGAGTGTACAGTAAACCATGGCACAAAACCCCGTGTTTAAAGCACAGATTATGTTGTGATCTGATTTTTCACTTTGTGAATACAGCCTCTGTTTGACAAGATGGGAAACGAACTGATGAGAAAAGAAGTAGCCAACGTCTGTCCGGATTCGCCATTTGTTTCATTTTGTTCTCTCTGTAGCTATAATTACCTTTACAGACAAGAACAGGAACAGTTCCACTTCAATCCTTGACAAAGACGTAAGCCACAAGCTCTGACAGAGGCCAATATCACCAGAGTGAGTTTCTTCAGCGTGTGGCTTATTTAATGCCCACGCCCAATCAATTTTATTGATCGGAGCAGGAATCTTTCTTTATCATATGGGCTGTTTACACATACCCAATTACACTGCCGTTTGTCATAAATTTGCAGCTAGTTAATGATGGCCTCCTGTCATACTTTTACAGGGCATTGATTAAAACATTACAGCTCTAATTGAGTATGTGAATCGATCGACTCGTTGTCCTCTGAAGCCACAGCTCATCCAGGAAGAAAAAGGAGTGCTTTCTCATCCAATCTCTCTTTCTCTCTCTCACTTTCTGTAGCAGTGTTGTTTGTCCTAACCTTTGGATTAGGGCTGTAGAGAGATGAAGAAATATTAAGGATGAGGAGAGAAGAGGGTGTGTCTGTGCAATTCATAAAAATAAATCACTGTTTTTTCCTTTGTTCGCTTACAATACCAGACAAGACTGAATGCATGTTACTTGTGATGTTTCTTTTAATTTAAAGGTTACAAAACTAGCATTTTAATTTTAAGTTGGAACAAATAGTGAAGGAAAAGCAGCCAACAAGTGCTCGCATATGGGAACTCCTTCAATACTATTAACAAAGCGTCCCATGATATTCCTCTTGAAGTTAGTTTGAGAGAATGCCCAGATTGTGCAGAGATAGAATCTTCTAGGCAATGGATTGATACTTTGAAAAAGCTGAAAGGTTGTTCTGAATTTATTTCTATTTTATTTTTTTCATTAAATAATGCCAATATTTCAACAGCTTTTTCCCCCATGTTGATTAGTAGTTTTAAAGACCGTAATGTTATTCGAAAATATGAAAAATAATTAGATTAGGGTTAGGGGTTTTTTGCATGTACAAACATTTAGGTGTTAATTTATAGACATAGGAATTGATGCAGTTAATTCCTTGTAAATTTAAGAAGTTAACTCTTATGTTAAAGGATTTACATAAACGTTATGCAGGCTAAGCATGGTTGGTTAGAAGCATGTCATTCTCTCAGACTCGCTGTGTTAAGCAGCTGCTCATCCCAGCACTCCATGGGCCACCAATTACAGACACCGAGGGCTGGACACCTGCAGCTTTTATGGCTGCCTTTCAATTAAGAGCTGATTTAGGCCAGCAATAACCCTGTTACTCTCTTTCCAATGTACATAACTGCCTCAATTAAATAATTAAGGGGCAGGGGGATGTCTGAAACATCGTAGACATTACCTTATGTCTCCTGTGACCAGCTGTGGGCATCACTGGTGTCTACAGTATCTATAGGCCATACATTGAATGCAGCTAAATGTGAGCGCTCAGGTCTGTGGATTGTTAGACTTTCCCTTCCTATGGACTGCATTCAGTGACAGTTTGTTCTTGTGAGCATGAACACATAAGTTTATGGTTCTCTAGTGAACACCAGTGTTAATTTCATTGACGAATAATTTTCCTCAACAAATTTTTTTTCACCAACGACAACGAGACGATAACGAACTAAAACTCTTTTAAAATGACAAAAACTATGACGAAAATCTATTGACATTTTTGTCAACAAATAAAAATGAGACAAAATGTTAGGGAGGGATGATTTGGGAAGAGATTCATTCAGAGCGAATCTGCTGCATAGTTAGATGCGAGGTTAGATTGGAGGTTAGATGCCATAGCACAGACAACTTCTCATAAAATGTTCACAAATGACAATATGTGCGAGTAAGAGAAGAGCAGACATAAATCTGATGACGCAAGAGAGAACTCAATTCGGTCCGGTTTTCAGAGCACAGACACTGAAGCATACACACAAAATGTGAAAGTCTCACAGCACGCGAGTACTCTTTCGCGTTGCATGAACGGAGAATTAGTTGAAACAGTTGATTACGTCTTAATTGAACGTAAAAAGTAGGGAGAACGTACATCAGTACATTGCATCTAGTATTGCAGCTGTGCATTCGGTTTTAGTTGCTATTGTCAGAGACTTTGATGTTAATCAAGCAACAAAAGAAAAACAGAAAATCACGCATTGCTCTTGACTGAAAATTTTAGGAGCCCTAAAGATTGATATAAATGTATTTATAGAAATAAATATGTCTGCATGAAAGAATAAAGAATATGGCAAACAAGTTGCTATAAAGAATGCATAATTAGCCTGTATAACCATTGGCATTTCATTAAAAAATAAGACCATGTTCTTGTTCTTTATGAGAAGTGGTTTTATTTAACTTTAACATAAAGGTATGTTGTGTGTCACTGCAGTAAAATCTGTGTCTATCATGATAAAACCTCAACATCAAACCTATATAATGAGTTTGGAAATTTTAGAGAAATGTTTAATAAATGCATTACACTGTAACTAAACCCATTAGATTTTAGCTGACTAAATTTACTGCAGATTTAGTTGACTAAAATCTTATGATATTTAGTTGACTAAAACTAGACTAAAACTAAAACCAATTCAGATGACTAAAATATGACTAAAACTAAATGGCATTTTAGTCAAAAGACTATGACTAAAACTAAATCAAAATTTGCTGTCAAAATTAACATTGGTAAACTCACAGAGGTTATTAGGTTCTTTAGTACTTTTCCTTGTAACTGAAAACAAATCCGCAGGCAGCCATTCAGATTGTGTAACTGCTTTTAAAAATAACCAGTTGAAAACTGGAAAATAATGTTGATAATGATAGATAATTTCTGTCGATTTTCTTGATTATTCATCTTTATTCATCTTTATAACTTGCATGACCTCAAGGTTAAGAGAGACTAATCGCAGTAGGTCATTAAGACAAGGCTGGGGAGGGAGGATACCATGGTCTGAAAGTTCTTAGCCTTCAAAATCTAGGGAGAAACAATCCCCTGCTTACTTCACATCCTGAACTCTTTAGGCTTTGCTTCACATTTTACAACTTTCATAAGATAAAATATTTCACTAGTTGGGCAAATGCTCTACAGAGTGGTGCAGAGTGCACTGGGGATGTATGGGTAAGAAACTGATCTAATTATCTCATCAGACCTCAGACTTCACCGATATTTATTTGATCAAGCACTACGGCGAAATGACTGCACATCAGCCAGTAGGAAAACATATGTTAAGGTCTGCTAATCAAATCAAAATCAATCCAGTTTGGTGAAACCTGCCTCTGTGGCTCATTTCTGGGTGAAGAGCTTCCCTTGAGCTTTCCATCTAACAGAAGTATACGAGTGTACTAAATGGGATGCATTTGGATGAATTTATAGGCTTGTTTGCATGTGTACAGGGAATGCCGTGGCTGAGATATGGATGGACTTAATCTCTATTGGACCTCCTCTGATCTCCCACAAGCATCTGTCTCACAGGTCTACCCCTCATTAAATCCCTTTCCTATGATCCTAACAAACACGATCATGGTTTCTTATCACTCCAAAACAGGAAAAGTGGAAGATGCTTAATTGTGAAACGGATATTTGTGACCCAGGATATCTTCAATTATTTAGGCAGGTCCTGAAGAAAGAGATTTTTTGTCTTCTCTCCTTCCTTCTCTCTTTTTTTCGGGGTCCTCCTCCTCTCCCCTTCCCATTAAAAAGTAAAGAATAGAAAATAGATTTGGCTGCAGCATCCTGGTGAGATGAAAGTCCAATTATCTCCACAAATGAAAGGAGAAGCCTTAATTAGGACTGAACCAAATCTGCGTGAGGGGAATGTTTGCAACCATAGAGATGGACAGCCAGGCAGTCTCCTTAGCGACTGGAGGCAAAAAGAACGAGGGAGAACCGGAAAGGAGGTGCGGGAGAAGGAGATGGAATGGTCCCCGCTTGGTGCTGGCCGAGGTGTGTTGGTGACTTGAACGTCCTGCCGTTACTGAGGCCCTGAGATTACCCAAAGCAATGCATCCCCTATTTTCAGCATTAGCTTTGATCTGCGCTCTGCCAGCAGGGGGCCGCTAACAAAACAAGCTTTTAATGTTCTCCCCGGCTACATGCTCTATCTCCCCTCTCCAGCCTTTAGCGCTCTTCACCAGCTTCATAATGCATAGCAAATTACCGTGTTGCCCAACTGTATTGTGCAAGAGCACGTTTGTTTCATGACCAGAAGGTATTCTGGTCACTCTACTAACCGAGAGGCACAAAGAAAGTGAGAGAGGATTTCATTATCACCGAAGCCTCCATCCAACAGCTTTCATACAGCACTTTTCTCAGCAGCCTACACGATACCTCTTATTTTCGCCACCTCTAAGGCTGTACAAAACAATTCCCTTCCCCTACTCCAGGGGAAAATCACACCTCCGTAATTAAATTTACTCTCTCATATCCGCTTCATATACAGTAGATGGCCTGTGTGACAGTCAATCCTTCCCAGGTGTCTATACATTAGTGGTTATGAAGTATTTTTGTGGAACAGTAGTGCAGCTTTGGACTGTGTAATCATCTCTTTTCACCACTCATAGAAATGCCATTTTGCTCTCTTATGTGGCGGGCGATCAGGGGATGGATAGGAATGTAGCATGCCTTCCATCCCAAGCAGAGGATTAAGGCAAACCCCCGAGCTTACCTGTGGCTTTCAAATGCGTCTCTAATATCAAACAGCCCACAGTCTCACTGCATCTGAATAATACAGGCCTGCTGCCTTTGCAACACTGAGGTTTATTGTGTAGTCACTTGTCGCAGCTGAATAGTCACCGATTTTAGGCAGCCAGTAAATAGAAAGGCAGATAAGGAAGGATGCTTCTTTACCACATCAGATAAACGGTTTGTTGATGTGTCACTTCAGAGAAATGAATGTTTGCTGGCTGCAAAGTTCCAACCTGCAAGGAAACAAGTTGCTTTGAGTATTTATTGATTTCAGTTTAGCACCATGCTTTTGAGTAAACGTGCTGAAATCAACATTAGTAACACTTTACAATACAGTTCCTTGTTAACATTATTTACCTACATTAGTTAATGTGCTAAAAAACACTTATAAAGCATTTATTATTCTTAGTTGTTATTATTAGTTATATTGAGGGGCCTGATATAACATGTACTAACAATTAAAAGTTATATTTTATATTTAATTAACTAACACTAACAAAGACTGATGAATACTGTAACTGAAGCAAAGCACTAAAGCACTGTGTTAACTATTGGGAACTTAATGTAAAGTGTTCCTGAAACATTTATCTTTCTCTCTCTCCTTAAACGTTTGTACATTTGGAACAAATTGGTTTTAAGGTAAAATCTTCAGAACACATTAACATTAAAATTGTTAATGTGTTAATGTGTTAAATGCAAGTAAATTTTAAATGGAATGGAAATAAAGAATAAGAAAAAATATTTAATAATAAGTTGTAAGGAGTGAGATATGGACTTTATGAATTATGTTTTCCAATTTTGCGGGGCCTATATAGACAGTAGGAATAAAAAAATAGACATATTTTATATGTATATTATTGAAAGCTCTGTGTTTCTTATTGTTACACAATTGTATTATGCATCAATAATAAATAATTATTGAAAAATATTGATTGAACGTTGTCAGGAATAAAATGAAAGTTTGAATCACTAGGTAGAAGGAAGACAAGAAGAACATTGTGGAACTGTGGATAAATTCATGGTGAGGTGCAAGGAGAGAAACCACTTTTTTCCCTCTCGCTCCACAGCTTTTTTTGAATGTGACAGCACAATGCCACCTACCGCTGTGACAGTGCATTTTAAAGCGTGCGTGGCATCAATAAATAATGTGCCGTGTGTCGGAGTGCAGTGCGTAATCAGCCCCAGTGCGCTGCTGCACCAAAACAACAGCATCCTCTGCTTGATCTGCCATCTAACTAACGCAAAACTTAAAGGACCACAATTACCTCCAACAATCGGTCCCATAACAGCAGCTGTGTGGCTACCTGCTTCACATGCTGTGTGGCACAGATCCATAATGCGGACAACCATTTTGGCTAGCTACATTTGCTAGTTGGAGCTGTTGTCTTGCCTTGAATTTTGTATGCCCTGTTTTTTTTTTTTTTTTTTCTTCTTTCTGTATTACTTGACATGTAGAGGTGGTTATTTCCCCTTAACTTTGTTCAGATGACAGCAAGTCAGTATTTATTGGTTGGTTTGTATCACCTAGAGATGTTTCTCTGCATGTGATGTGATACCTGTGCCTTCGGCATCTCCCCTAAATACATGAAAAGGCTGTACTTCTAGTGAAACACTGTTCTGTGACAGAAAATCTGATGCTGTGGCCTCTAAGAGTATTCCAAAACTTGTGTATATGTTGTGGATCTCAGAACATTTTTAAATGTCAAAATACATTCGTTTTGTTGTAAATCTGAATAGATTCAAAAACAAGCCTATTTAGTGCATCCAACTGCATTTTGATTGTTTTTACTCATATCTGCTGAGTGATTGTCAGAGAACACTTTACTCATCCTTTACTCTACTTCCTTTCCTCTCTTAAGTGTATTTGTTTGTTTTAAAATGCCAAAGGGCATGTACTTGACATGTACAGCAGGTTACATCACCCTTAAGTTTGTTCACATGACAGCCAGTCAGTATTTAGTTATTGTTCTGTATCAACTGAGATTTTTCTCAGCATGTGATGTTATGTAAGTACCTCTGTCTTTTCCTCTAAATACATGAAAAAGGCTCTATTTTGGGTGCAATACTGTGATGTAGTAGCCTGCGGTGTGCGCTGAAACTTGGATACTTTCTTGAGTCAAAACTCAGAACAATTTATAGCGTCAAAACAGCATCATTCCTTTGTGGTGAATCTGAATAGACACTCAAAGTAAATAGTGTGTTCAAGTGGCATATTCTGTGAAGTGCAGATTCAGTCAGCCTATTTACTAGCTGCATTTGCATCGTTTATTCATATCTCCAGAGCGATTGTCGGAGAACATTTCCTCAAGACACTACCCATCCGTCTTGCAGCTATGTCAATATATTTCCATCACCTGAAGGAATATTTCCTCTTCTTCCCCCAAGTATATTTGGTGTTCATATTCGTCTCCTTTATGTCAGATGGTTAAATCTCTGCTTTTAGGCCAAACTTTGAAGCAGAAGAGTTGACGTGAGCATTGGGTTCTCTATCCCTGGAGAAACTGTGGTGGCTACAGGCTGTCTGAGCTGTGGATCCAGGGCTGAGGTAGTTCCTGCAGTGGATCCCATGGGTGTGGACACTGGTTAATGGACTTGGTATTTAGACACATAATGGGCTCAGTCTTAAGGAAGTGCCGCGTTCAAACCTACTCTCATCATCGTCTCTGAGGACCCAGGCTCCGCCGTCTCGTCTTCCTTTCTCATCTCCAGGGCCTTGATCCCGACCTCCGGCTGCATTAAGCTCTTCTTTGAATCCGCTGAGGGGCTGCTCCCATCATCCATTTCTCCTGCTATCCCTCCTGCTCATCAGCATACTGTAACATTCTTTTTAAAGTAATTAACTTAGATCCAGCAGCTGGACAGGTAAAGTCCTTTAAGCTTGTTTTTCTGTTCCTTCTTTTCTTTACTGTAAGCATGTTTTATGATCACCCAACACAGTGGAAAAGTTTAATTAGATCAGATCTCAAGTCAAAGACCCTCTGGGTCATGGTGAGCTCGTCTACATATTATTTATCCATGTAATTTGATAGGTCAAAGGGCCAATTAAATCAAAGGTGATTTGGCCTACATAGCGTTGGGAGGTGGAAGGCAGTGTGCTGCCCCTGGTTCCTGCTTCTTGCTCATCCAGGATCATTAGCGAGTGGACGGCTTGTTGCAGATCAGGCTGCTGGAATGCAGGGGGTCAAGCTACTTCATGCCATACTCACAGCGGGATTTCCCCTCATCCAGGCTTCACACCGAACCCCTGCGTGGCTTATTTGTGTTCAAACATGCAAACGATGAATTACTGATTCTAAAACCTTGCCCAATTTGATGCAAGTTTGCTCACTACATCATTTTAAACAAGCGGCGCACGTATGGCCTTGAAAACAGATTTTCTGCGATGAGTACTAATGAACACAGAGATTTAGAGCATGTGCATGATGCTTTTTTTACATTAACATTTCTTTCCTCCTTTCATTTTTGATGTGATCCACCCTCCGTGCTCTACGACTGGCACTATTATGATCATTGAAGTGTAAAGGTGAAGTAATCGCTTCATCTCGGAGCCAGAGCGAGAGGGTTACCGCTGGTCATTATCCTCATCCACTAAACAGTGGATCACTTCAAACACCCGTCCGAGCTCTCGGCCGATATCCCTCTGTGTGACTTTCAAAACGCTGAATCCTCACAAGTGCACAAAGCAACATGAACACCCACACACATCCCAGTGTTTTTTGTTTGTTTGTTTGTTTGTTTTCTTCTAATGAGCATCAGCGTATCAACTAAATGCGAGAATGAATCAAAAGTACAACATTAGAGTTTGCTGTCTCTTGCTATTTCTTCTTAGTCTAACCTCCCTTTTTTAGCTTTTCGCAATCGTACGGGACTCAGATTTCTCATTAATGGCCAAAACTTTTGGCATCCTACGGCTCCTACAGCTAGGGACTTATTGAAACTATTTGTAGTTGTAGATTCTACCATATTAAATTCTGTATCTCTGTCTATTCAACGAGTGCTACTCTTCATTACTGAATGGTACTACGATGTATTTGAAAATAATCCTCAAGATGGAAAACGGCGGAAATGGAAGACGAGCAAAAACAAGAAGGCAGACAGCGCTGAATCAATTTTATTGATGATGTGCTTATAGCTCTGCGACTGTATTTAGCCACATGCATTCGGCCTTGCTGTTTTGGCTACATGATGCTTTCATCAATAGCACTCGGAGGGCTGCACTGTGTTTACAGTAAATGAGAAATCTCCAAGTTTTTCTTTTTCAGCTTTTTTTTTTCTTCTCTCTCTCTCTGCTGGTTAACCTTTCCACTGAGCAGCTATTAGATTCTTTATTGTCAATGAGGCTCTTAATGTCCCTGAAGTCAAAAAGTGATGATGAAGCAGCGGGACTGAGCCATTAATCTAAAGTGTTATTTTTGTTCATAATATAATTAAAATAGGTGCGCAAACCCACACATTAACAATATTATATATATATATATATATATATATATATATATATATATATATATAGAAACTGTGGCACATTTGGAAACGTTTCAGATTTAAGATGTTGGGAGTCCTAATGTAGCATTAATCACAATATCCTTTGACATGAAGTAGGGGCCATAATTTCCATTGTTCTCAACAGTTATTCTTACATAGTTCCTTAGACATGAGATGGAGGTGTCATAGTCTGTACTGTTTGCTAATGAAAATGTGACCTAAGAAGGCTTTTGTTGCAAGTCCGACAAACAATAATAAATGTCTAAAGGGATTTGAGTGTACTTTCTGCTTTCTTTATGTTTAACAGAGACTGTTGTAACAATGAAAAATAACCCCACAGAAACTAAAGTTAATATTACAGAATGTAATTACACTGTATATATCACTATTTGTCAATATTTTTGCTGATACAGTCAGATTTCACAACTAAAGTTAGCCGAGGCTTCCCAAGGTGACTTCTAGACTTATATCTTACTTGGTTAGGGACATCTGTGGCAACAAATTTGTGTCACTAATAATTTATGCTACACAACTGTCTGTGCATGATTTATTCAGGACAGGGATTAATTAATACGTTCAATCAATGAAGCTAATTAAGAACACAGTGGGAGCTTTGCACAGCCACAACAGCCAGCATGACCAGGCAGAGCTGCTGTATGAGGTGTGTGTGTGTGTGTGTGTGTGTGTGTGTGTGTGTGTGTGTGTGTGTGTGTGTGTGTGTGTGTGTGTGTGTGTGTGTGTGTGTGTGTGTGTGTGTGTGTGTGTGTGTGTGTGTGTGTGCGAGGGAGAAAAGAAGAGAAAATGGTGAGCATTTTCATTTTGATTGCCCCCTCCAGCACATTCACACTTCAAAAAATAAAGGGGTCATGGGCGTATTGAAGAGGAGAGTGGACAGGCCTCAGATCAAGCACTGGTGTTTCGCTTGGCAGCTTCACTCAGCACTGTCACTCCTACCCATTTATCACTAGGAATGTCATCCTCCCTCTCTCAGTTTTCCTTACTCTCTGCTCTTGCTCTCCACACCCCTCCTTTTTTGCTCCATACCCACACTGTTTCCATCCACAGGGACACGCTGACACTTAAGCACACACAAAAAATTTGTGACACTGTGCTAGTCGTCTCAACGGAGAGCCATTTCCCAAGCAGCCCGAGCTCCGGCAGGAAACAAAGAAAAGAAGACAACGAAGAAACAAAGAATCAGAAAAAAGTAGTTCCCCTCCTGTCACTAAAGTGGAACTTTTTTTCACACTCACTTGCACTGTGAAAATGGCACACTGAAGCTGCTTCTGTCCCTCCCTGCCTCTTCCTTTCTTTGTCTCATACTGTGTGCATATGAATAGGGGAGAATCTGTTGTTCATTTTATGGTGGAGCTATGCTCCTTGCCTTCAGTATTAGCTGTTTTTGGGCTCATAAGCACTAATTGGAAAGTTTGATTAGCGAAGCTGCATGGGTTTTCGTGGCCCGCTGAGTGGACTACACAGGAGGAGTTAGTTTGAAGATCAGCTTCACTTTGTCAAACATCCCTCTTTGTAGTGCTATATATTCTTCTTTTTTGTGTGTCCTTCTGTGCTATGTAATCTTCCTGTGCCTTGAATACAAGAAAATGCTTTATCTTACCCCCAAAATTGAAATATATATATTCTAAGACTGTTTGTAGGACAATTACTATTTCTGTATTTACTACTACTACTAAAATAATATTTATTAATTAATTTATTTAGCATTCATCCATCCTCCTTCTTTAGATTCACCACCACATTTTTTTTTTTCTTTTCTACGTAGTTCCATAGTTGATGGCAGTTGTGAAGTGTTGTCTTTTCCACAGTGATTTTGAGTGATTTGCCACATCAATTTTAACTTACTACTTACTCTGTTCCAAAACCAACTCTTTGCTTCTCAGTGCTGTGAAATGACAGTTGGATTGTCTTATACGATTACGGCATGGTTTTTATTCTAAACCCAGACTCTTTGGGATGAGAGATGATGGAGAGGGGTATTTCCACACTAATCCTTTTCCTTCTGGCCCCAAATCCTTTGTCGAAAACCCTGACACTAAGGCATTTAAGCGACTCTCCAATGGAATTCACACCTCTACTGTATGTTCGGCTCTGAAGACAAATGAACAGGCCTTCCTGGCAGTAACTCAAACACCAATACAGACACACACACACATTCGTTCTTCCTCCCCACTGTGTCTCCCATTAATGAATAGCTGAGCTTCCCAACTGTTTGCACCAGTTTGCTTCAGGTTAGGATTAGCTTGGTCAGCTCCCTACCTTCCGCTCCTCCATCCCAGCATCCCTCTTCCTTCCTCCCTCTTTCCTAAGGCCCTCTTTTTCTTTTAAAGGAATTCCCTCCCTGTCTCTTGCACTTAGCTTTTGCCAAACAAGGTTTGCTACCCATGGTTAGGGCCTTCCTGAAATTTCTGACCAATGGTATGCTCCCATCCCAATGACACAATGCCACTTTTTGTGTACAGCATGACAACAAGCATGTCAAGGCGTGACCTATTTTTAATTTCGGCTTACTATGAAACATCACCGTCCCATTCACAATTGCACCCAAACCTCCAGCGTACTCTTATTTAAACACACCACAAAGAGTTCCAGCAATTTGTCAGTCATATTAAATGTGTGGGGCTACAAACAGAATAAATAATGTAAGCCTACCGTTACTACAGCCATTTAATCAAAAATGCTCTGGAAGTGAGTGGTGATTTAAGGGTTATTTGACAATGGAAAGTGTTGCACATATCTCACGATTACATCTGGTTTGTACTGGCCTGTGGAATGACTTTGAATTCCAGCAGCTACAGTAGCTCTAGATTTTAAGTATTCACTTGAGTTGCTTGAGGGCATTAATATAAAGTCAGTCATGTAGGTTCAGTTCAAAAAGAACCTTACATCCTTGGTAAGTGGTATGATGTTTTTAAATTGCATACATTGCATCAACCTTATAGTCTATTAAAGCTTGAATTTTATTTTGTTGTACATTTCAAGCACCAGGCAGGATAATAGATGCATAGAGTAGCACATTTTCATTTACTATTTGTCAGAATATTCTCTCAGATAAGTGAAAAAAAGAAAGAAAAAAAAACACAGTAATGCTTTGCAGGTGCCTTCCTAGCATGGGAGCGTTACTGTGGCAACCATTTGTGCAATTGTGGCTGGATGTTGGTGTGCGTTTTTTGCCTTACTTTGCTTTCAAGATTTGAACTGACATGCAATCATCTGTGTCTACATCTAATCACTAATGTCTAGTTAAATTCTGAACTAATAATCATCAAGTGATCTTTTATGTTAAATGAAGGAGTCACGTGATCCATTACAGAAGGGTTACTATCAAAACCTGACTTTGTTTCTTTTGAATAAACACATATTGGAAAATAGCAAATTTTCTTGGAAAATAGCACATCTCCCGCTGTGGTCGGTCTGTTGCTGGATCAGCTATACATAGCTTTACTATCACTCATCTTAAATATTTCTTATAAGCCTCTTTCAGCAAAACCTCCAAAGAGTGTTATATAGATTCTTACCATAATTTGATGAAAATGTTTTTCATCCACACCCTTATATACAAATCATAACTAATGCATGTATATGTGATTACTTTTCTTTGGATCAATTCCAGTTTTATGTTAAACCAACTTATCATCATATATACAGTAGTATGCACTATACCAAATGTGCAGTAGGCCATATAACTTAAACAATACCTGGATATCCTGAGGTTTTGAGGGGTATAACTAGCGTAGGCTTCTCTATCTCATAAACCATCAGATTTAAAATTCTGCAATTAAAAAAAAAAAAATGCAGAACTGTAATCCAAATGGCTTTTTCTTTTCTGTAATAATTGGTACTGGCATCAGGAAAGCCGTTGTTCTTGGTTAAACTCTGATATAATTTAAAAAGTATTTATTTGTTTTAGTGGTTATTGAATGTTATACTGTAGGGAAGACAATCATAAGTATAAAATGGCAATGACGACATGGCAGCTATGATTTGATTTAATACTGTAAACTTTTTCTGAACATTTAAGATTTGCCAGACAAATGTCTGCTTCTTTAGACAGATCGTCAATCTTCGTAATTGAAGCTGTTTTCTACAGATGTGTTGGTGTTTTTTTTTTTTTTTTTTGGGTGTTAAAAAAGAAAATTGCATGCAGTAGGGTAGGAAAAATAAGATGTTACCTGTAGAATCTTACAGTGTAATCAAAGATCTCAAAACCTACATGACAAACCATCTAAATGTTGATGTCATGCAGAAAACAACTGTCTCTTGTCTTTGTGAGAGAGCTGAGATTGCTTGTTTGCTTGTTTTCTCAAACATTGTATAAGATGAATGGTGACAGGATTGAAAGTGCAGTAAGTGCGGTTTAAGCAAGCAAGCGTTCAACGTCAGTCTCTGGCATTAGGAACTAAATTATCCCAGTCTCTCGATTGCTGGACTCCCATGGTGCAGCACTGAAAGCAGGTGTGCCTTTCTCCCCATGGTGTCCTCATTCTCTTGCCTGAGAAACTCTTTTTAAAAACACATTTTGAGGAATTTCCCTAAGAGCACAACTCCTGCCAGCTGTCGGAAATAGCCTGCAAACTGCCAGGCAAATGCTGGCGATGCCTCTAATGCTGTTTCATAAACTTTTTGCTTTAAAGTTTCAGATCGTTGTCAGTGTTTGTTGTAGCTTTACATTCTATGGTGTAATGCCCCTCTTAATGTAGTGGGAAAAAATAAATAAATGACATTAATGAAATTGTATTACTACTACTACTTTCACTACTACTAATAAATTAAAAATAATAACTTTGTAAAATTTCTTTGATTTGTACAGGCCCAAAACTATGCAGAATTGTTAGCATATCATCATAGATTAAATAGTAAACAACTTGCTTTCTTTTATACAGTTAAAGGCAACTAACCATATAATCAAGCGTTGATGGTTATTTGCCTTTTATTGTTTGCACAATCATAATTTGTGATCCTATATCAGAACAGATCTGTGACTAAATTTTAGGCAGTGACCCACCAGTACCCATGTTAGTTATCTTAAGTATAAATATAATTTAATTGCAATAATAATAATAATTAAAACACTACCATTGCATATATTCACTGTTATTACTCAATACTTACTTTTAATACTTGCAAACTGACTTATATATCTTGTTGCAGTGCTGTTGTGATTAAATAGAATAAGTCTTCTAGCGAAGGCCTAATCATTTTATATCATGGTGCATGGCTGAAGAAAAAAAAAAGAAAAAAGCCCCTATGGTCATTTTTAGTCAGCCTAATGTGTATTATTAGCAGTTGGAACTGCCACGCATATGAAAGCTATTATATTTGAAATTCTGGACATTATCATGAATGCTCTCACCCGAAGTGTCCAGTCTTTAAGCTGTTCATCAAACAGTGCTGTTTCATATGGTCCAGATATGCATACCCAAAACAGCTCTTCACACATCTAAAACACAAACACAGACATGCAGTGCCAGCATGTTTATCCATTCCTTTCAAGTCGTTATCTTGTTAACATTTGAATGCATCTGGGGTAGACACAGAGAAACCCTCTGCTTGGGGTTCCTGAAACTACTGGGAATGCAGATGTGGGACAAATTCACCAGAAGCCCTCCAAGAATTACAAAGCCATCCAGATGAAAAAGTAACCCTGTCCGACACCTTTCAAGGCCTAGCCCTTCTCAACTGGTGACCTGCTTGTGTAGTGGGTGACAATATTAGAAAACCCAAATCAGTTCTTAAATCTTTGTTTGGTTCTCACTAATTTCTGCTACAAAAAAAGGAATTTACACAGGAACCACCTTAAATGTCCTTTAAGCACACACACACCTGAAAGAAGATATATATGTGTGTGCGTATGTGTGTGTGAGAAAGAAGCTAGGCTACCACCTCCATTAAAACACAGGACAAAGGAAAGACACTCCGAGGGAGCGGACGACACGCTCACTGCACAAATGAAAGCGGGAAGAGGTGCTGACAAAAAGTGTCAACCAACACTGTCCACAAACCACATGCTCACCAGGCAGGACGACAGGAAGCAATAGAGGAACATCAGTGTGCTCAAAAGCAGAACGCACCCAACAGTCCTCGCCACAGGGAAGAAGGCACCTCCAACATGAGTTTGAGATGGGTTTAAAAAAGGAAGAATTGAGGTACATGACAATGAAACTAGTGCACTGATAGTTTGCGAACACTTGATATGCAGATGCATAGAATTTCTATATATATTTTATGCCACGGTTCTATTCATTTATTATTGAACAAAATTGTTAACACACACACAATTGTGTATCCTTTGTATCCTCCTTTTTTGACTTGAACATTTTCTGGCCATAAAAAAAAAAAAAAAAAACATTTAATTGCATTTTAAAAAATATATTTATTTAATTAATAAAAAAAGTACAAATAAAATACTCAACATATTTCTCATTACAAACAGAAGTTACCATGAGCATGTCACGTGAAGAGATTGCAATGAATCACATATATAATTACAGCACAGTCTTTGTGATTTGAATCTTTGTAAATTGTGCTAAAACATACCACATTCTCAAGCATTGTAAAAAATAATATGTACAAAAAAAAAATGGCGCGTGGCATTGCTTTACATACTCACAGACACTGATTTTTACTCTTTGTCCCTTGGCGAGTGTTAATTTCATGCCCTGCATTTATATAATGCTATATATTAATGTACGCCAACTCCTTCTTTTTCTTTTCAATGCACTTTAATATACTTTTTGGACTTGTTCATGGAATAAAGATTTAAAATTTTACTGAAGCAGATCGTGAAAACTGATTTTTCACTTTGACATCCTCCCTGCTCCTCTGCTATTTACAACTGCCTTGCAGGTCACATCAATTACTGAATAATGTCCTCAACATGTTCAGCACTGCTGTATTAAGCTGCCTAAATCAAAAGAGAGTGCTTTGAAAGTGTTGTGAAACAGTCGCATATATATATATATATATATATATATATATATATATATATATATACATATATATACATATATATATATATACATATACATATATATATATATTTTTTTTTTTTTTTTTTCTTTTTTTCCTTTAGTTCTTTTGATTCTAACTCTGTCTTTTCTGCTGTGTGGGAACAGTAATGACAGAGGTGATCTCTTAATATGTAAACTAAGTGCTCCCCTACCCTTGAATACATGCATTTCCTTTTCAGGCGTTTGCAGAAGTTTATCTGGAGTCCCTTCGTTTATATGGCTGGTCCCCTATGTATTTATTTATCTGTTTCCCACAGTGCTGTATTACCTGTCCAATTTTGTGGCCAGCTCATCCATCACTACTGCAGGCTGGGTCGGGCCTCTACGTGAGAGCACCCGGTCATGCAACACACACACACATGCTGCCAGCCACTCATGAATACATTTTTCACTACCATGCTCCTGCATTATGCCCAGCCCCATGTTGTGTCATTTTCCCTGTGTCCCATCGCTGTTTCCTGCTGTCCCACGACTGAAGAAAAGAAATATACACGTGAGCTTACAGAGAGATATCCAGCAAGTTTTTCCTTACCTGAATTGAGAGAACGTATTTGGCATAAATATTTCTTAGCACAATTCATTTCATTAAATATAATATAAATATGAGTAACTTCTCTGTTTATTTATTCACCATATGGTGCTTGGCGAGTTAATTTTCTTTCCAGCGTCTGGTCCAGCGTTGTGAAACATCCATAGATTCACTATTGTCTTTTTTAATTATGCATTGTTATGGAGTTATTTGTTCAGTTATTTATACTAGCCTTTTTTTGCCTTATGCTTGCTGCCAGTAATGCAAAGCCTGAAATAGGTTTGCTGCGGCAGCACACGGATGCGGAAATGTGAAAATCAATTTCCCCCACTTCATTGTCGGAGAGAAGAGGAAAAATAGTTTATTTGGCGACTCCTTTAAGGTAGTGATATTATTATTATGCAAATACCTGCAGAGCAGAAAGTCATTATTTTTGATTGAGTTTGCTTTTCTAGATGAGCAAATCAGTGGTAATTGTGTACTCAGGCTTGGCACACAACAGGTCTATCACAGGCAGTGTCACAAGTTCACATTACCATGATGTATGGAGAAAAAGAGACTTGTGTGACTCACAAGTACACACATGGGATTGTCACCGCACACATTTTGACTGTAATTCTAGAAGTCCTCATACTGTGGATTCTAGTTTAATGACAGAGAGGGATTCATTTAGCTTATCAAGAATGAATACCGCCTGAAGTCAAGGCGACTCCTCTGAAGCCTTTATTATTTCTTATTACTACATCTTTTTTTCTTGTAGACCACACATACACACACTCCTAAATGTTTGTGTCTCAGCCAAGCCTTTGGATCTTGAATTTCAATAGCATTTTTCTTTTTTCTTTTTCTTTTTTTCTTTTTATTTTTGCTTCTTTTTTTCTCTTGTTATCGAAGCAAGTCTGATTGGAACCCTGCTAAGGAGGTCTGACAATACTGCAACATGTGCAGATGTGATATTAATTAATGAGGACTTCTTAAAAAATCTGTGGTTATGCACTTTATTTTAAGGAGTCCGTGTTGCAATTGTAAATTACACATACAAGTACTGAGTAATATTGATTAGCATGTACTTACTACAAAGTTTAGGGTTTAGGCATGTAATTATGCATAGTTTACTGTTACTATAGTATGTATTTGTTTCATGTGGACACTGTAAAATAAAGTGTTACTAAATGTATTAAACTAATTGCATGTTTGTTGTATTACAGAAAAGGAGGGACACTGGGTCAGGGGAACATATTCTAAGTATAACCTACTGTTTGGTTAATGTCAGGAAACAACAAAAGAGAGGTCTCGAGCAACTTCATTCATTAGACTGTAATTATCTGTAATAGCTGGGAGTTTGGAGCTCACTTGTTAGTGCTGAGAGATTTGCTGCTTTGCTCTGACATACAGAATAATATAGATGAGACTGGCCTTTAATAAATACTGTGTGAAAGGCAGAGAGGGAGGTTTTTTAGGGTGAAACCAGGGACTGTCTCTCTCAAGTTTTTATTTTTTTATTTTTTCTCCCTCTCTTTGCGCTCTGGTGATACCCCCGCCCGACCTCTCTAACACCCAATCAACAGCTTCACTCCTTCTGCCTCTTATTTCATATTTTCACCCTAGCAACAGGCCTGATCAGCAGCAGCAGCAGCTGGCAAGGCTTTTAATGCTCTTACGTATTTCTAACCTTTTTTACACCCCCTTTTTTTTCTATGTGTCTTTCATTGACTTGTTCTTACCTCTTGATTTCTTTAGATGTTATTTATCAATGTTATTTATCTGTTCATATATAAATCACTGAAACAAAGCACTCTTTTTAAGGAATCTATAAATAGCATAAGCGTTCATGATCATCACATACTGCTCGATTTAGGTTATGGATCATGGTATTGGGTACATTTTGACTGAATTGGTTGCAACATGACTAAAATCGACATCAAAAGAATAAAAACCACAGCAACATCATGTAACCATAAAGATAAACATACTTGAGCATATAAGATCCTGTTCCCTCAGGGAGGTGACTAAAGCCAAGTTTGTCTGATTCCAGTGGTCATATGGTTTTCCTTTTCTATTTAAAAACATTTTTCACCATTAAGATAAACATACTTTTTGAACTTGTCCCATGGCCATCTATTTGATGCACATGGAATTTGAAACTCTATAAAGTTGCTTTGAAACATTGTGTATTGTGAAAAGTGTTATACAAATAAATCGACTTGACTTGAATTTGGTGTGTATAATATAGAGACCCTCCAGACATTTTATTTTACCAAATCTTTTGAGAGATATAAAGCAATGAATTGCACAGAGAACTGTCGCTAAATTAGGTCAAATTCTGTCTATGGGGGTGCTACGGAAGAAAAAAAAAATATATATAATTTAATTTAATTCTATTCAATTCGATTTCATTTCATTTCATTTCAGTGTAAACGGATTAATAGGATACATAAACAAAATGCTAGTTACATTTAAGGGGCCAATAACTTTAATTGTTAGTTTCTCATCACCATAATCTTTGGAAAATACAAATTGTATCTTGTTTCACAGTTTTCATTATGTTCCTCTTTCCTATGAGTTTGGACCCTTATTAATGTTGTTTGCAATTATATTAAATAATATTCTTTAATGTCTGTGGGGCCCATATTAACAACACATAATGTATTTGGATATGTACTATAATTATATTTTTATTACGATCATAAACTTTATTGTCATCCTTGTACTAAATTTGAATTAAAATATTATAATTCAAAACCAGTCTAACTGAAAAATTGCTGTGTAGGTACAGACCAAATTTTACAGTAAAATAATATGATACTATATTTTTAATTCAGGTCCTGAAAGCCCGCTGGCTAGTTCACAAGTCAAAGAAACCCAGATACATATAGTAGTAATATAAACATATTTCAGCATGAATAACTATTTCCTCATATTTTTCATGCTTGGAGGTTGATTTAGTGCTTGCAGATAGACACTCCCCTGTGAAACGTTTAATTGTCAACATTCATCTGTATAAAAATGAAATATACCTCCCTTTTATCTGCTTCTGAGATAATGACACCAAGTAATAAATATGAGTTCCTACCTACTTGCTTTTTAAGGCTTATTTAACTTGGCTCAACTATTCTTGCTAGATGGTTTAAAAATCATATTTAGGTTGGCTCATTTCGCCTTACATTTAAGCAATTGGCACACAATAAAAAATTAATGTTGTGTGCAATGTGCCGTTTATTACTCAAAACAAGAAGACTTTTGTTTGTGAGGCAATAAATCATGCCGGATTCTCTAAATGAGGATGTAGGCTGTTTTCCTGTGCTATTGTTTTAATAATGTGGTGAATTAAAAGAAGGAAGGCAAATATGGAGGAGTGTGAAGTCTCAGAAGTATAGAGTACTTATGTCAATAGCTGTCTCGAGATGGTGCTTGATAGCTTTAGTCAGACTTATAGCTTTGAGCCAAGAAGCTAGTAGAACAGAAACAGAAAGTTGAACACAGGGACACATAAAAGATGTTATGTCTCTCTGCTTTTTGATGCTTTTTTTTAAATCCTTTTTTTGTTTCTTGACTACATGTACAATTCAATGCGTGGATTCAACCTATTTAGAAAGTAAATTGCCATTCACATTGAAGAATGTCACCTAAATGACAGAAAACTACAATTACAGCATCGCCCTGAAGCTTCGAGGCATTTAAACCCCTAGCGTAGTTCATAGTAGAAATTCTCAAATCTTGATGTAGTAAAGCGCAACCTTCAGTTAATAACTAAGTAGTGGCCTGAGACCAAAAGAAAGCCGCATTTCTTTTAAGAATGTACATGAAATGCTGTTCCAAGTCACAGCCAAACCCTAATTGTAAGGAACAAAGTTTCATTGTCATGGGAAACCAATTCTGACTCAATTATCTCAGCTCCCTGCTGCTAATGCCCTCTGTTGTGGTCGATCAAGTAGCCCTATGAGGCCTCTCTTATCTGAAGGGGAAAAAATAATAATCATATATATATATATATATATATATATATATATATATATATATATATATATATATATATATATATATATATATATATATATATAAATTTGAAATGACTGTTCAGAATATGAATATATGCTAAATTCACACCACCTGCACTATGGGCGAGGCTGTTCTCCCAGCTGGGTTTAATTTTCATATTCTCATTGTTAATGATCTCCAACCTCTTGAAGGTCAAAGTGTGGGTTCAGAAAAGGAGCCAATGAAAAGGGAAGATAGCAAAGGCAGCCGCTAATAAAATTGAAGTATAGGTGTCATCAGCAGTTATGTCCAGGTCTTACTTACATTGTCAGGTCTCTGTAGCTAGTGTCAGTTAATTAAACACATCTTGAAAAGTCAGGGAAAAATTCTCCTGTTCATGAACATGCAAAGCCTGGACTTATTCTGTCATGCCAATAAAGAACATGTTGGTGTAGACTGTTAAGCAGCTGGAAGCATATGACAAACTAAAGTCATGCATGACAGAAGTGAGGTGGCACTAATTGGAGTCCTCATTGTGTTGCAGACGACACTGTTTCCCAATTTCAAGGTTTCAAGGTCAAATTTGGAATTTGTGTTATATTTGCATGTCCTTAATTTCTCTTACTGTGGAAATTATCTCATATACCAGTGGCAACTTAAAAATACAATATGTCTTGTGACCTGACTTCTTTGTTATTATATTTTGGGCAGAAGATAATGCGCTTTTGTCTCATAATAATCTCTGGCTAAGTGGTAATTGCTCTATTGATGGCATTACTACACAGCTTTGACACATCATTATTCACTTAACTACTTGACCTGGAACAAATGTTAAAGCAATTATTGCTGAGAGCTTCTCTACATAGAAAATTTGCCACAAACTTTTGCCTGAGGTGTTTTATGAATGACTGTATATGTGATATCAACAAGAACTTTCTTTTGACTGATTTTATAACTATCTTGTTTTGATTGTCCATTCATTTTGAGGGTGCATTTACACTGTTTTTGAAGTTTGGCCATGTCCAATTAGCTTTAATTGTTATTTTCATTTTGTGGCTATTAATTGATATAATGAGAATATTATAACTACTTTAAATAAATAACTAAGTAAATAAACACTTAAATACACAAATACGAAAATACATACCGTCAAACCAAAATTTATTTAGACATCTTCAACATTTCTGGCATTATACCACAGTTTATTCACTATAGTTTAGAAAATGGTAATAAAATAGGACAATAATGTCTTGGTTACGTATGGTAACCCTCGTTCCCTGAAGGAGGGAATGGAGACATCACGTCAATGGGATCTCAGTTCGTCGCTCATCGACGTGACGTCGAGAGTGACCGACAGAAAGGGAACTCAGAGTGAAACTGTGGTCAGAACAAATTAATCTTGATAATGTCAGATTTAGATAACAGAAAGGTATGTAATGAATTAGGTTGACTAGCTGTCAGCTGTTAAATTTATGTATGCAATTAGATAATACCAATTTAGGTCAACCAGTTACAAAGCAATGCTTGATTTTGTTCAGTCTGTGCTGTAAAAAGTTTGCATTAGCAATTAAAGAAAAAAAACACTTAAGCAAAACATGGTCAGGTCAAAGTGTCTGAATATTTTTTGATCCCAAATTTTACTGGTAGTCCACAGTATGAAGATTTTCGGGGTATGATATGTCTCCGTTCACTTTATTTTGCTATCCTCACTAAACTAGTGTCCTGCACCCACTAGTAAAGAAAAAAAAGAATAAATCAAAAATTATAGCTGGTGCCTGAATAATTTTTGGTTTGACTGTACATGGTTTATTAATTTAGACACAGGATAAAAGATGAATAATTTTCCATATATATATATATATATATATATATATATATATATATATAAAGCCTCTAATAATAGAGGGACATTTGAGATGCTGGTATATCGAGATTTTATATCGTTAGGCACCATATGTCAATTATTATATATATATATATATATATATATATATATATATATATATATATATATATTTATGTTGATAAATACTGTTAAAATATCAGCTATCCGCCAATAGCAAACAGGCCTATGTTGCCAATATATAGTTTGTTATATTTATATACAGTAAATTATTATATTATAATTTATAATTAATTTAAAACAATCATACAAAAACTATATACAAATAACAAGCATTTAATAATATTAACTATGTTTTTTATTCACGAAAACGAGTGCCTTTGTTAATATTTAAGATTTAAAATCTGTGTCATATCTGTATTATATATTCAGATTTTTGTTGTTGTTTATCCAAAATTTCCAGTATGTTTTGCAGCTATAATTTATTCATTCATTTGTTTTGTTTTTTCAACTTCCTTCCTCATAAGAGGGGAAGGCTGAAGGAGGTCACACTGTAAGACTCAGACCTCTCTCTCACTTTCTGCGATTAAAATTTAACCAGCGCTCATGTCACTGCTGTTGGTTTTTGCCGAGTGGCTGGCCAATACCCTAGGGAGGATAGCGCTTGTCTGAGGAGACATGAACAAGCGAGGTTAAACCGTGTCATCCACCCCTCGCCTCATCCGCTCTGACAGTGGATGAGGGGTGCCGGCTGACCCGACCAGTGTCACATTAATTATGCCAATAATCACTCAGTGAGTCAGCTACCCTCAAATGCAGCCCCGCCAGACAATGTGATTCACTGCCAGCAAACTCAAAATGTTTGCATACAATTGCCAATGTCTTGATTTATTTACCTTAATAAATTAAAGGACCCCCCCCACCTTCTTTTTTATCAGTGTGTGAAGTGGCATTAAGTGGTGGCATCTGTTAAATATGTATTTGTTTATTTTATTTTTTATTCTTGTGCTGTGATATTAAATGTTCATCTTTATAGATTTTTGTCTGTCTGTAGATTTGAAAATGTTAATCTGGTATAAATACATTTATACCTAATCTGCCTAAACTTTAATCCTTCTACACATAGTAAACTCTATAAAAACAGACTAGAAACTAAGCCCTAAATTTGAGTTTTTGTGCCCCTACGCAAACCTAGACACAATCTTAGCATTTAGCAAGGATTAACATTAAGGTGGTACCTTTGATTTTCATGGCCCATGCAATAAGGTAACAACCATTTAATTCCTTTCTATTTTTCCATTTCTTGTATTATGACCATTTGAACATGAGCAAAGGCACAATGACTCAAGTGGTGATCTGACCATTTTTTTTGTATCGTTCTCTATAAAAACCTGTTATCTTGTCCTGCAGTCACACCCATGCACATACCTCAACACAGAACTTGTACTCGAATACCCTTTTTCATTGACTTTATGTAATAGACTAAGCTGTATAAATATCCTCTGACATTTGCAGGAATTGTGGTCGAATCAGTAGTGCCTGACTACACAAGAGAGTGCTGATGTTCTTGATGCTTTTTGCATTGAGGACTTTTAGGACACGTCCTACAGTATAGTTTTATCCTCCCCTATTGACACATTTTTAAATGGCACACTTGTAGCATGCTTACTAGCCAAGAAAAAAAAAACAAACACTTTTATTCAATACGGTTCCTCACATAATAGACTGAGATGTCAACAACTCAGGAACACATTTGTTCCAGTGCTTTAGAATTCAACACAAGTGTTCAGTCATCAATTCTCCCCTCTCTGATTAAATGAATAGAGGACAAATGTGATGTATATCATATAAGAAGAAAAAAATAAATAAATACATTGAGGTGAAGTCAGTGGCTGAAGCCCCGGGATATAACCTTGTGTGTGTGTTTGCGTTATAGCAGTGAGGCCAGTGAATTTAGATGAGGCGTTTATTTCTCTGACGCTGGAGGGCTCACTCAGTCCATATCAATAATGCAGTGCTCTTTTGAAATGGATTGTTGTAACATACATTTATTACCACAAACCGAATAATGCTGTGTTCTCACTCATTGTTTGCCATGGAGTTTGTGGGTTTAGTTGGACATCACCCTTTTGTTTCCTTCCAAACCACAAGGTCAGATTTCTGGCACTGCATGTTGGTGAAGAGATAATAGGCTACTATCGTGAATGCGAAAGATGAATTTGCTCAAGCACATTAGTCAATGAATGAACTCTTAATAGACTTTCTATTTTCCACTCTCATCAGTCTCATGAAACCTTGCCATCCAGTTCACCTTTGTTGACAAAAATTAAATCAAAATTTGTAATGAGATTTAATGAGTACATGGTTTTGTTGACTAAAAGATGACTTTTAGTAGTAGTAGCAATAGTAGTAATAGTAATATCAATAATAATAATAATAATAATAATATAATGACAGTTTTGGTAACAAATAACACAACTTACATTATTATTTCAGTAAGTAAGTAAGTAAATAGGTAAATAAATAAATAAATAAATAAGAAAGAAAGAAAGACACTTATATAAGTGACCTAAACTGCTATGTACTTACATTTAAATTAATAATTTGTTACAATGCACTTATTATTTAAATACGTTTTTACGTTATACTTATATTTTTTAAAAATATCTGCATGTAATTGCATCTGTAATAATTAATATGATGATAATAAATAACAGTCTTTCTCAGACGGGGGTTTGCTAAACTTGGTGTTTGAAATGGAAGTGCAGGGAGCTGATGAAAAGCTATTCATTTATTAAATCAATATGTAAAAATAAAGTAAATAAATACATTTTAAATAATAATGGCACAAAAAAAAAAAAGTTTACCTGCATGTTATGTGACCATTAACCATCATAGAACTGTGAACATTGTTAAATTAAGTATTATGCACATTTTGTTAACAAACATCATGATGATGATGATGATAAAACAGTGAATTAAAATAATACAAACCTAAAAATTAAAATTTAAAATAAAAAAAAAAAGAAAATATAAAAGTAAGTTTAGGCAATGTAAAAGGTCACTTTCTTTTTATTTTTTTTATTTTTTTTTAAAGTCATTCATTTTTTTAAGTTTCTGATTTGTCAATAATAAAGTAGAAATATTCTGGTTAAATATCCCACTTTATATTAATATTATATTTTATATTATTTAAGTGACCTAAACTACTATGTACTTACATTTAAATTAATCATTTTACACAATAAACCAACCTAAAACTTACCCATACAACCAAACCTGTTCCTAGCCTTGCCCAATTACACTGTTGACCCATCGCTTACACGTTAACCCACCCTTAAACTCAACCATACAACCAAAACTATTCAAAGCCACTCAATATAAAGTGGGACCAATATTACTTAACCGTTTTCCCTAGTTAGGCCATAGTAGTTAAGGCCACTTAATATAAAGTGGGACCAATATTACTTATGTACAAGGCCACTTAATATAAAGTGGGACCAATACTACTTATGTACATGCACAATAAATATAAAATAATTGACAAAATGATGTATAAAAAAAAAAAAAAAAGATTAAGTATAGCATGTCTCACCATGACCTGTCGATTTCCTAAAAATGTACAGTATGCCAGCTACACTTTTATAGATTTTTTTCTGGATATCAGCATCTTTAAAAATGTACTTGTCTAGAAACTGTTAGGAATTCAACATCATTACTAAGAACTGCATAACTAGCATGTCAAACAAAATAATTGATCATAGTGTGCCTGATGCAAGCCCTTGCAATAGGGACTTGATGTTTCTTTATTGAGCAGTTACAGTGAACCGTTTCATGATAATACCTGACAGCTTTTGCTCTCAGCCTGCTGAAACACCTGAAATATGCTGTATCAGTGAGACCATCTGTAATGCTTCGAGTCGGGAGTGATTGTGCATTTGCGGCAGGCTTCGACAGATTCTCTGTCAGGGGTCAGCTGTGTGAGAAAGCATACTTTCTAACCATGGATTCTCTCAGGAACAAAAAAAAAGAAAAAAAAGAACTGCTAATACTTTGCAAGATATAAAAACATCCACCTTTTTCTGTCCCAAACATGCTCTCTCACTCTTTCTCCCCTACACACCAGCTCACATTCATACACTCTAAGACACAATAATACACTTAGTGACACACATTTATGCATTCAGGCACATAAACACAGACACACACACACACACACACACACACACACACACCGGCAAGTGATGGTGACATCTGGAGTGTTTCTGCCTGACTGGTGCTAGATTCCCAGCGTGACTGACTCTGTAAGCGCTTAAAGCCAGCCTTCTCTTCACTCCTTCATCCTGTCTATCAGTAAAAAAAATATATAATAAACACTTCACTTTCCGTGCATTAGACCAACTGCGTGTGATAATCCCATGTAACGCTTAGGTTAGTGAACCCTTTAATAGGTCGACCTGATTAAGGCACAAGCTGTTGATTGGACAAATGCCGTGTCACCTTCAATTACATGGGTGTGGGTGAACTGTACTGCTGTCCTCCTTTTGTGCAATTGTGTGTGTTTGGTGTAAGTTACAAAGGGACTGTGTATTATTGTAACACTATGAATGGTGAATGGTGACTATGAATGAACTATGAATGGTCTTTTTGTGTTCTTAATAGTGCTTATCCATTAACAGCCTTGGGTTAAGGAGACCACGTTCAGCTATTACCTTCAGTCACATCTGCTTAGGCAATGTGACTTTATGTTATGCGAGAAAT